>NC_045959.1:70146556-70284454 GCF_010909765.2 Amblyraja radiata | reverse complement strand
GGGCCGCCGAGATCATGTTCACTGTTCGGTCCGTCAGTCCCAGTTGTAGTAGAGGTGTTTTTATAACTCTACAATTTAATAAGCTCAAATGTTTATGGCATGGGTGGCTATCCCTTGTTACGAGATGTAGCAATAAATCTGGTCTATGTGGGATGGTGATACATGGTTCTAATACCATGTTTAATACCACTGGGAACCATGGTTGAGTAGGCCAATCGGGTACTACCAATACCAGACGCAGAGTCTTGTTGTATTTTCCTTAATACCCGATTGATGAGGCAGAAAGGAGGGAATGCGTAAATAAACAATCCCCCCCCCCCCCCCCCCCCCCCCCCTCCCCAATGCAGCGAAAATGCATCTGTCGCCGCTGCCCCAGGGTCTGGTTCCCATGAAACATAATTTGATAACTGGTGGTTAAGTCTGGATGCGAATAGATCGCTATCTGGTGTTCCATATTTTGCTGTACTATCAGCAAATACTTTTTTATTCAACATCCATTCGGTGTTTTCATTAAATTTGCGTGACCTGGTGTCTGCCACTAAATTTAGTCTTCCTGGTAGGTAAGTGGCTGATATCCAAATATCTCTCTGGATACACCATTGCCAAAATGTATTAGCCAGATTGTCACATGATATCGATTTATTTCCACCCATGTGGTTAATGGATGCTACCACGGTGATATTGTCTATCTGTAGTCTAACATGCTGGTGATATGACCCAGTACAATATGACTTTAGGCCATGTAATGCACCCAACATTTCCAGGTAGTTTATGCCCAGTGTGAGTAATAATGATGCCTCCTGAGCAGTCCATCTACCTCCACAGCTGGTGATGGTATTGGTGGCTCCCCACTGTAAGTTATTTGGGCAAATCCTCCAAAATTATGGAAGAAATTGGATAAGCACATGGATATTTTAAAAAACAAATTTGCTGGCTGCAACGGAAACCCCCCCCCAATCCACATCAAGAATCAAACCCGTCTGGCCTGTGGACTTGGACATCACACAACGGTGTGAACAGGAAAGGCTGAGACGGAGATAACGAGATTCTCTTGGATACACAAAGGGAGGAACCAAGCCTCAGCAGACGGTGGTAAACAGGCCAGCACAAGCACAATCACCATTGGGGATGATAACGATCAGGCTGAGGGATCATGACATCAGCAAACCCCTTATCATCGGAAGCCTATTGTTCATGCCAGTTCGAAACTGGGAAACATCAAAAGAACCCCTTTTATCCAGAGGACCACCTGGGGGGTTTCAAAGGAAGCTCAGGTATAAAAGTCGAAGTCAAGCCAGAACTCTCTCTCTCTTCCTGCTCTTCCTGCTCTGCTGGACAGCTCGTGGGCCTGCATCGACTTAGCTGTGAGTATCCTGGTGACCTGGTGAAAATTCCCTAAATAGGATAGAGGTCGAGGGGGAGTAAACTTGTGTTAAAGTAAGTTTCACGACGTGCCCGTTAGTTTTCCATCCATAGTCTTAGTTTAATGCATAAGTTTAGCCACTGATTATGTAGTGTTGGTGAGATTCAATTTCTCATTGTTTAATAAAGCCTGTAATTTAGACTTGCTTTGAGTCCATCTTGGTTTCTGTTTTCTCTCATCAGCACACTCTGGTCAATTCAACCTTTTTATCATATCCCACCATAATTCCGAGGTCTAGAACCTAGGGGAATCCTTTTTGTGGAGTAAAGGGAAACACAAAACCCCTACAGAATGGCGACCATGGCAGGACCTCGGTGGTTTGGGATATGTGATTTGTCAGAGGGGGTGAGAGAACGTAGCAAGATGGAGGAGAGAATCTCCTCTTATCTGTTTAAAAAGATCAATCTCACCAAACAATGGGTGATAGCACTGTTGAGAGCAGAGCAGCCCGCAGAAGCTGCAGCTCAATGGACGGAAAGCAAAGCGTATAGTAAAGGGCAGGAAAAGGCAGTTTGGCTAGCGTGCCTATCACAGCAGGTAGCCAATATGCAGAGACAGATAGATAGACTGGAAGAGCAACTGAGAGAAGCTAGGGCCAGCGCTGAAGAAAGCGCTAGAGAAGGGGAAGGGCTATCTGAGGAATGCAGTAAAGCCAGGCAGTGTATCTTGCAGGCGAGGGTCCCACAGAAATGCCCAGGAATTCCTCCAATGCCAGGTGGTAGAGGCAAAGGAGAGGGAATGGAACGCCCAGGAACTCCTGGCTCAGAGTACACAGAAGTGCAGGGAGCTGGAGGGAAAGTTCCAGGATATACAAGCAGCATACAGGGTGGCCCGTAGTGAGCTAGGCGATAGTGATCACGGGCCTTGCCAGGCGAGGATAGCGCAGCTGGAGGAGACTCTGTCCAAGACTAGGGGACGGGTTCACCTGGTAGGACCAGGGGGGTCCCCCGGGGGCAGAGGGCTTCCCTCAGCAGATGATTCCCCAGGGGCAAAGGGGAATAGACCGCCTCCTGAGGCACCGGGGATAGGTCCGGGTCGGCAGGTGGGGTTCGGGTTGTCCGGGGAGGGACAGGCCCAAGGAGGGGCGGGAGAGCACCCTCAGTTAGCGGCTTCCGCGCCATGTGTAGCACACCACGAGGTGGTGGGGTTACCGATCATGGTGGGAGAGCCAGGGGTAAAG
This sequence comes from Amblyraja radiata, assembly GCF_010909765.2. Classification (NCBI taxonomy): domain Eukaryota; kingdom Metazoa; phylum Chordata; class Chondrichthyes; order Rajiformes; family Rajidae; genus Amblyraja; species Amblyraja radiata. Next base: position 70,281,851 of record NC_045959.1, on the reverse strand, counting down.
GGGCAACAGCCCAGAGTAGGGCAGATGTGCCCGGCACGGCAAAGGAAATATGGTCCCCCGGTAGGGCAGGCAGATAGGGGGCCCATAGAGAGTGATATCATCATTCCCCATGGGCCACATGTGCTGAGGGGGATGGTGGCTCAGGTTCCCAAGTTAACCAGGGCAGGAGACCCGTCATTGCATTTTATGGAGGTGCAGCAGGCAGCCGACATAAACGTTTGCGATGAGGTAGAACGGGTAAAGCTGCTACTGATGACCCTAGATTCATACCTATGCAAGGCGGTGACCTCCAGGGAAGGGGGAAGACCTGAAACATGGGTAGCGGCACAGACAGCGGTTCTGGAGGCCATGGGGTTGAATCAGGGTAGTCCTTTCACCAGGGTGGGGGAGACGAAGCAGCAGGTAGCTGAGTCCCCGGACATGTTCGCAGACAGGCTGTGGGCAGTGTATGAGGGAGCGTGTGGGATGCCTTTAGATAGGCAGAATTTAGATGGGAGAACAGCTCACTGGCTGAAGACTCTGGTGGCGAATTGCCTCCCGCGAGTTAGGGCAAAGGCCGAGCACTGGTTCGACCCAGCTGACCCAAACCTTAACGAGGCGGAGGTGATCAGGAAGCTCACCCTTGCGTATCGCAATGGGGTGAGAAGTGAGGAGGAGCCCTTTAAGGGCAAGGTGCACGAAATAGTACCTGCACCCCCCAAAAGGAGGCAGTGGAAACAGATATTAATATTTAAAATATTAATATCCACCCCAGCCTGTGTTAGCACCTGTTTCAGCCATCTTGAGATGGTCTGGACCGTCACTCTTTTGTGTGGTTGCTAGTGGCTGACCAAAAAGTGCCTTCTCATTGCCTCTTAGGATTTTTGTTTTCTCCATGTATAACGACAGATGTCTTACTATACACAGACGGTCATCTGTTGGGTATGACCTAAATTGTATATTGAGGCCTGCTGATCCCTGTCTGTTCTGCTTACTAACTCATAGATATGAAACGTAATATTTTCTGTTAGGAAGTCATGTTGTCCAGTCTTAGTTTATGCAGTGACTGTACCCTTTGTGCCGTGACCAATGCCATTAGCATGACTGTTTTTAATGTCAGTCTGTGTAGGGACAGTGCTGTTGCTGGAGACCAATTCCTGAGCATCTTCTGGATAATAATTACATCCCATATTTGGGAGTACCTGGTTCTTGGGGGATTAGTATTAAAATTCCCCTCATAAGGTTTGTTACCAGTGGGTGAGTCCCAACAGAGTAACGCTCTGTCCCCTGCCATAGGTAAGTCGATAGGGCACTTCTGGCGCAGTTGATGGCACTGTAACTGAGCCCCTCATCATAGTGGAGGCCTGCCAGATATTCCAGAACAGACGGGATGTTCATGTCTCTGTAGGTGATGTTGTTTTTATGGCAGTGCATCGCCCACTTCCTGATATAGACCAGATACTGTTTTTTGGTTGATTGTCTTTGGGCCGCCGAGATCATGTTCACTGTTCGGTCCGTCAGTCCCAGTTGTAGTAGAGGTGTTTTTATAACTCTACAATTTAATAAGCTCAAATGTTTATGGCATGGGTGGCTATCCCTTGTTACGAGATGTAGCAATAAATCTGGTCTATGTGGGATGGTGATACATGGTTCTAATACCATGTTTAATACCACTGGGAACCATGGTTGAGTAGGCCAATCGGGTACTACCAATACCAGACGCAGAGTCTTGTTGTATTTTCCTTAATACCCGATTGATGAGGCAGAAAGGAGGGAATGCGTAAATAAACAATCCCCCCCCCCCCCCCCCCTCCCCAATGCAGCGAAAATGCATCTGTCGCCGCTGCCCCAGGGTCTGGTTCCCATGAAACATAATTTGATAACTGGTGGTTAAGTCTGGATGCGAATAGATCGCTATCTGGTGTTCCATATTTTGCTGTACTATCAGCAAATACTTTTTTATTCAACATCCATTCGGTGTTTTCATTAAATTTGCGTGACCTGGTGTCTGCCACTAAATTTAGTCTTCCTGGTAGGTAAGTGGCTGATATCCAAATATCTCTCTGGATACACCATTGCCAAAATGTATTAGCCAGATTGTCACATGATATCGATTTATTTCCACCCATGTGGTTAATGGATGCTACCACGGTGATATTGTCTATCTGTAGTCTAACATGCTGGTGATATGACCCAGTACAATATGACTTTAGGCCATGTAATGCACCCAACATTTCCAGGTAGTTTATGCCCAGTGTGAGTAATAATGATGCCTCCTGAGCAGTCCATCTACCTCCACAGCTGGTGATGGTATTGGTGGCTCCCCACTGTAAGTTATTTGGGCAAATCCTCCAAAATTATGGAAGAAATTGGATAAGCACATGGATATTTTAAAAAACAAATTTGCTGGCTGCAACGGAAACCCCCCCCCCAATCCACATCAAGAATCAAACCCGTCTGGCCTGTGGACTTGGACATCACACAACGGTGTGAACAGGAAAGGCTGAGACGGAGATAACGAGATTCTCTTGGATACACAAAGGGAGGAACCAAGCCTCAGCAGACGGTGGTAAACAGGCCAGCACAAGCACAATCACCATTGGGGATGATAACGATCAGGCTGAGGGATCATGACATCAGCAAACCCCTTATCATCGGAAGCCTATTGTTCATGCCAGATCGAAACTGGGAAACATCAAAAGAACCCCTTTTATCCAGAGGACCACCTGGGGGTTTCAAAGGAAGCTCAGGTATAAAAGTCGAAGTCAAGCCAGAACTCTCTCTCTCTTCCTGCTCTTCCTGCTCTGCTGGACAGCTCGTGGGCCTGCATCGACTTAGCTGTGAGTATCCTGGTGACCTGGTGAAAATTCCCTAAATAGGATAGAGGTCGAGGGGGAGTAAACTTGTGTTAAAGTAAGTTTCACGACGTGCCCGTTAGTTTTCCATCCATAGTCTTAGTTTAATGCATAAGTTTAGCCACTGATTATGTAGTGTTGGTGAGATTCGATTTCTCATTGTTTAATAAAGCCTGTAATTTAGACTTGCTTTGAGTCCATCTTGGTTTCTGTTTTCTCTCATCAGCACACTCTGGTCAATTCAACCTTTTTATCATATCCCACCATAATTCCGAGGTCTAGAACCTAGGGGAATCCTTTTTGTGGAGTAAAGGGAAACACAAAACCCCTACAGAATGGCGACCATGGCAGGACCTCGGTGGTTTGGGATATGTGATTTGTCAGAGGGGGTGAGAGAACGTAGCAAGATGGAGGAGAGAATCTCCTCTTATCTGTTTAAAAAGATCAATCTCACCAAACAATGGGTGATAGCACTGTTGAGAGCAGAGCAGCCCGCAGAAGCTGCAGCTCAATGGACGGAAAGCAAAGCGTATAGTAAAGGGCAGGAAAAGGCAGTTTGGCTAGCGTGCCTATCACAGCAGGTAGCCAATATGCAGAGACAGATAGATAGACTGGAAGAGCAACTGAGAGAAGCTAGGGCCAGCGCTGAAGAAAGCGCTAGAGAAGGGGAAGGGCTATCTGAGGAATGCAGTAAAGCCAGGCAGTGTATCTTGCAGGCGAGGGAGTCCCACAGAAATGCCCAGGAATTCCTCCAATGCCAGGTGGTAGAGGCAAAGGAGAGGGAACGGAACGCCCAAGAACTCCTGGCTCAGAGTACACAGAAGTGCAGGGAGCTGGTGGGAAAGTTCCAGGATATACAAGCAGCATACAGGGTGGCCCGTAGCGAGCTAGGCGATAGTGATCACGGGCCTTGCCAGGCGAGGATAGCGCAGCTGGAGGAGACTATGTCCAAGACTAGGGGACGGGTTCACCTGGTAGGACCAGGGGGGTCCCCCGGGGGCAGAGGGCTTCCCTCAGCAGATGATTCCCCAGGGGCAAAGGGGAATAGACCGCCTCCTGAGGCACCGGGGATAGGTCCGGGTCGGCAGGTGGGGTTCGGGTTGTCCGGGGAGGGACAGGCCCAAGCAGGGGTGGGAGAGCACCCACAGTTAGCGGCTTCCGCGCCATGTGTAGCACACCACGAGGTGGTGGGGTTACCGATCATAGTGGGAGAGCCGGGGGTAAAGGGGCAACAGCCCCGAGTAGGGCAGATGTGCCTGGTACGGCAAAGGAAATATGGTTCCCCAGTAGGGCAGGCAGATAGGGGGCCCATAGAGAGTGATATCATCATTCCCCATGGGGCACATGTGCTGAGGGGGATGGTGGCTCAGGTTCCCAAGTTAACCAGGGCGGGAGACCCGTCATTGCATTTTTTGGAGGTGCAGCAGGCAGCCGACATAAACGATTGCGATGAGGTAGAACGGGTAAAGCTGCTACTGATGACCCTAGATTCATACCTATGCAAGGCGGTGACCTCCAGGGAAGGGAGAAGACCTGAAACATGGGTAGCGGCACAGACAGCGGTTCTGGAGGCCATGGGGTTGAATCAGGGTAGTCCTTTCACCAGGGTGGGGGAGACGAAGCAGCAGGTAGCTGAGTCCCCGGACATGTTCGCAGACAGGCTGTGGGCAGTGTATGAGGGAGCGTGTGGGATGCCTTTAGATAGGCAGAATTTAGATGGGAGAACAGCTCACTGGCTGAAGACTCTGGTGGCGAATTGCCTCCCGCGAGTTAGGGCAAAGGCCGAGCACTGGTTCGACCCAGCTGACCCAAACCTTAACGAGGCGGAGGTGATCAGGAAGCTCACCCTTGCGTATCGCAATGGGGTGAGAAGTGAGGAGGAGCCCTTTAAGGGCAAGGTGCACGAAATAGTACCTGCACCCCCCAAAAGGAGGCAGTGGAAACAGGAAGGCAGCCAGACCTCTTCCGAGATGAGGCCGGTGTGCTATGGGTGTGGGAAGCCCGGGCATTACAAGAGGGAGTGCAGAAACCCAAGTAGAGCAGTGGGGGATAGGACCCCGGGAACAGCCGACCCAACCCCGGAGGTAACAATAGATATAAAGGATCTATTGAACTATTTGCAGTCCAAGGCGGGAGGGTCCGGACAGGTAGCCATGGCAACAGGCCAGGGCGCGCCCGTATCCGCACCCCCGGCACCTTTATGACTGCCAGCGAAGCAGCCCACATTCCTATGCCCATTAGAGTATGGCCCATGTGGGAGACCCTGGGTCAAGATGGAGGTCCAGGATGTGGTCGGGAGTTGTCTGCTGGACACAGGTGCTTCCAGTACTATTGTCCACACGAACAACCCCCATACATCCCCTCCATCTAGTAGGGCACCCTATAGTCCACGAGGCGAGGGAAATCAGAGGGCGGATTGCTTGGCCAGGGAAGGAGCCAGGAGTGGAAAAGCATGGGATCCCCATGAGGAAGGACAGGTAGCTGCAGCCAGGGAGCAGCCTCGAGAAAAGGAGAGTGCGGGAGTGGTTTTGGCACCGGACCTGACCATGGTCCAGGCACAAGACCCCATTTTAAAGGCTGCCTCAGCAGCTATTTGCAGGCAGGAGATGATAGAGGGACCGTATGGGGGTAAAGATCAGGAACAGACCCGGGTTGATGTGGAAACCATAGGGAAGCCAGGCGAGTCCACAGGTAGTCAGTCTGAAGTAGCCGGCTGTGTTCCAGGGCAAGGACTGGAAGCAGCGGAGAAGGAGGCTGACTCCAGCCCTCCGCAGGCAGGTACCGTAGATTGCCTAAGAGAGGCAGAACTAGCAGAAGCAGAGGAGATGGAGGTATCACCTCTGGTGTGGGAACCCCCGGTCAGACGTAGGAGTGACAGGGTCCCTAAACCTCCAGTAAGGTGGTCCCCATCCCTAATTAAACCTAGGGCTAGGGCCAGCCACAGGAGGGCCGGGAAGGAGAGTGGCCGAAACAGGGCACTACGGAGTGCGGCTGGAGGGAGCCCAGTCTCCACAGGGAACGTAGGGGTAACTCAAAACCCCGTAGTGCAAAGGGAGGTGAGGGGCAGTCAGGCCCCTCGACAGGAGGAGTTCTGTCCTGCACGGGTGGGCCCACCAGAGGGGTGGCCCCAGCGTGACGGGGACCAGTTATGAGTTGGCCACCCGGAGACGGGTGGCGTTGTATATAGCATTGGTTTGTGTGTAAGTAGATGTAGTTAGCGTAATTAGATATAAGGTTTTGTATAGCTACAGGGGAGTACAGGGACAGACAGTACGGGATCGAAGGGATGTGCTGTGGAAAAGTAGACCACAACAGACAAATCAAAACCCAAATGCCATTATTAGGCAGATAGCTCTGTGGAGGCAAGGAGGTGTTTTGCTTTGTTTTCCAGATAAGTAGCGCCGCCATATGGATGATGGCAATGATGTGCCTCCGGATGTGCGTGGCGCGTCGCGGGGACACGGAGGAGTACCCGCATGGTGCCCCCGCGAGACGGAATTATTATATCAGGCCCTGTTAAAAGACATGTTCCAGAAATTCCACAACCTGGATTTTGGGGACATAGACATAGAAGAGATGTACCGCGGGGGAGGGGATTTCACTTTGGGGTCCGGTAGGCAAAGACGAGGGGTGGTTAACGACGGGTTTACAGCATTTAACACGGGGACATCTATTATTAATAGCATGGACAACGTAGAACTGGCCTTGCAGATCAATCAGTTGAAGGGCCAGTTACGAAAGGTTCTGGGGGAGGAAAATGCGGTGGTAGGATCGGGACTGCACGAAGAGGTGGCAATGACTCTACATCTAAAAGAAATCATAGCACAATTGGAGACACATGCAAAAACGATAAACTCTTTGATTAAAGAGGACCGGAATGCGTCCGATCAGGCTGCACAGAATGAGGTGTGTGGGCTGTATGGTGCGTGGTTGTTGGGGGAGGGGAGGAGCAACCTGGACGACCTGAGGCAAGGTCGGGTCCCCTCCTGGATAAGCAACCAGCACCTAGCAGCGCTACACCCTTATAACAGCACTTTGAGTCCTTGTCAGCTTCGTGTGGCCTCCGAGGCCTGCCTGGTACCGGTGGATTGCGGAAAATCCAATCACACCATAATGGGAGTGGTCGTAAGAATCCCGGTGATGGGAACCTCGGCACGACCAGCTCCTCTGTACCGAGTGGAGAACGTGGGAGTTGTTCGTGGGGGGGTGCATATTCGTTACGGGAAGGTCCCGCCCTATGTCATAGTGAGGGAGCAAGCTGTGACAGGCATTGACCTTTTGGGTTGTCGGAGCCGGGGAGCACAGGTAATCCTGTGTCCCCAGCACATGGGCGCTGAGGCTAGGCCTCAGTGTGGGTTCAGGACTGTTGGGGCACAGCCTATAAACTGCACCATGGAGGCGATGGCGGCAGACCATGTCCCTCCACAGGTGGCGTATATAGGCAGTGGGACGTACTGTGCCACCACAAGTGCCCAGCGGTATCAGCACGGATCACAGCTGTGGTGCCCGATACCGCACAGCAGCTTCTGCTTTAAACCCAGGGCAGAAGTCCATGTGGCACAGCAGCGAATATTACCCATCCCGCTTCGGTTCACCTCTCGGTACGAGAAAATGTAACTGACTTATTTGACTATGTTGCCCATTTTGGGTATGATATTCCCCCAGTGAATGAAAAATTAAAAGAGTTGCTGGTGGCGGTCGAGTTGTCGCACAAACACTTCTTCTCCCTGGAACAAAAGACTCTGGATATCGCCAGGGATATCGAAGAGATCAAGTCTCCAAGTTGGTGGGACCTGGAGTCCTGGATCATAGTACCAGCATGGGTCCGCATCGTGTCCCATGTTCTGATCATCTGTCAGATGATAATTGTGGTGTATTTGCTATGCATTAATTGCAAATTTAAAAGGCGGAGGAGGATGGCCAAATTACAACAGCTGGTAAATCGAGCCGCCCGACGTCACCATAACGACACCCCATCACTGTAAAATGTCTGTACTCTAGTGCAATAGTTTTTGTACATAAGTTGTAATCCCTGCATTTTCAGGGAATGGTCGTGAGGGTACTGTATGGTTTGTGGGATTGATGTAAAGTAAAAGGTATATAGTGTAAGTTAATGTGCTTCGAGGGCCTAGTTTAGCGATTAAGGGGGCTTTCGGGGTACATAACTTCACCTTCTCACCAGGAGTGTTTACAGCTCTTGAGGCTGGAGGATTGCCCACTAACTTTGTCAATCGACACGGTCCGTGCGAGCCTGGACGTGTCGTAGGGGCATGTAAGTTATTTGGGCAAATCCTCCAAAATTATGGAAGAAATTGGATAAGCACATGGATATTTTAAAAGACAAATTTGCTGGCTGCAACGGAAAAACCCCCCCCAATCCACATCAAGAATCAAACCCGTCTGGCCTGTGGACTTGGACATCACACAACGGTGTGAACAGGAAAGGCTGAGACGGAGATAACGAGATTCTCTTGGATACACAAAGGGAGGAACCAAGCCTCAGCAGACGGTGGTAAACAGGCCAGCACAAGCACAATCACCATCGGGGATGATAACGATCAGGCTGAGGGATCATGACATCAGCAAACCCCTTATCATCGGAAGCCTATTGTTCATGCCAGATCGAAGCTGGGAAACATCAAAAGAACCCCTTTTATCCAGAGGACCACCTGGGGGGTTTCAAAGGAAGCTCAGGTATAAAAGTCGAAGTCAAGCCAGAACTCTCTCTCTCTTCCTGCTCTTCCTGCTCTGCTGGACAGCTCGTGGGCCTGCATCGACTTAGCTGTGAGTATCTTGGTGACCTGGTGAAAATTCCCGAAATAGGATAGAGGTCGAGGGGGAGTAAACTTGTGTTAAAGTAAGTTTCACGACGTGCCCGTTAGTTTTCCATCCATAGTCTTAGTTTAATGCATAAGTTTAGCCACTGATTATGTAGTGTTGGTGAGATTCGATTTCTCATTGTTTAATAAAGCCTGTAATTTAGACTTGCTTTGAGTCCATCTTGGTTTCTGTTTTCTCTCATCAGCACACTCTGGTCAATTCAACCTTTTTATCATATCCCACCATAATTCCGAGGTCTAGAACCTAGGGGAATCCTTTTTGTGGAGTAAAGGGAAACACAAAACCCCTACACCACCCAAGTGCACTGGCATCAGTTTGTAGTACCATGGAAGGGTTACTGACAATGATTGGATTGGAACAAAGTCAGATGTTATCTATCCACCATTTTAGTTCCATTTTAGCTTGATTGGTAGTTTCATAGGTCTGTCAAAGTGACCTGCATTAATTTAGAGTGCTTGTATTTTTGCTCTCTGTAAGTTTAGGTAATGTAGAGGTCCAAATTGTGTGGCTGGAAAGGCAGCCACCATTTTGCCAATTACTTTTGCTACCAATCTGATGGATGGCTTGCTGATGTCAATGAGGTTATTGCAATGCCTCTATTACATCTCTAGCCTTTCCCTTAGGCAGAGTCACCGACATGTGAACTGAGTCAATGGTGAAACCCCAAATAGTCCATAGTAGTGGAAGGCGTTAGTTTAGATTTAACTGGATGGATAATAAATCCCAGTTTTCCAAATAACTGTTTTGTGGCTGTTACAGTTTGTTTGACCAATTCCAAAGTTTTGCCCACAATGAGTATGTCATCTAAATATGCCATGACCATGTGTTTACGTTTCCGTAGATACGCTAGGGCTGGTTTCAAAATTGTTGTGAACAGCCTGGGGCTGATGATAACCCATTTGGCAGTGCTTTATACTGCCAAGTTGTTCCATCCAGTTGAATTTTAAGTAACATCTGTGGTCACCTCGTATAGGCACTGAATAGTAATCATCTTTTAAATCGATGCTGGCCATGAAGTAACCTTTGGAAATTAATTGTTTAGCAGTAACAAAGGTATCCATTTTGTCAGATCTATGATGATGCGACAATCACCATCTTTTTTGTTTTTGATAAATATATTGGACACGAATTCTAATGGTTCGTGTTGAGTTTTCTCAATTACACCTTTTATGTAAAGCCGCTCCAGTTCAGCTTGCGCTTTTGATTTTTCTTTATCAGAAGGCACGAACATTCGGTTCAGTATATGTTGAACTGAAGGGCTGTACTTGTGGATAAACTCTATTGTATATCCCTGGATACTGCTTTAGATGTAAGTATCGGTTGTTAACATGCTCCATGCCTTCAGAAAAGAGTGTAATCTCCACCCAACCTCCATGCTCCCTGTATTTTGTAGGGAACCAGACCCACCTACCTCCATAGTTACCAGTGGCAGGTTTACTTCTTTTTGTAGGTTCTTCGCTGCTGTTGTTGCGCTGGTGTCTGGATTTTCGGTTTGGTTGGCGTTGGAGGTCCCCGCAACTTCCAAGAAGGCCGGCCTGGGCCATGGCCTAAAAAAGACTCATGTTTTGAGTACCGGCCTTCGAGCTTTCACCAGTTCTGCTGGTGGGTGCGTAGGGTGCTGTCTTTGGCTGTAGTGGGTTCCAGTAGGTTCTCTTGTTCCTGCACCCCTTGCACACTTGTCTTTCCTTCTGTGGACCCCTCTTCCAGGTCAGCCCAGAACTGACCCGCAGTGCTCCCCTCTGATGAGGTAGAAGCACTGTGCAGCCCTTCAAGAGGTACTGCTGTGGGTTTATCATAGGGCCCACAGTGACCCGACTCCATCTCCCGGAGTCTGTCAAGTTGGAGCAAATGCCCCAACACACCGCTCCATCCGGCTCCAGCGCTCTCGGGCGCTGGCCGCCTGCGGTTGTTCAAAGTCGGACTCCTCTGAGTCCATGACCTTGTTTGTTTTTGTGTCTAGCCTTACCGCCCGGCCGCGTGGATCTGGCCGGTGCGGAGGCGACATTGGGCACAGCTGATCCCACTATCGGTGATCCGAGTGCCGCTAGCTGCTGCTGGCTGCCCACTGCTCCGCGGTCCTCCCTCACCAGCTTTGTCCTTACTGCCCTTCCGTGGAGTGGATCTGGCCGGTGCGGAGGCGACATCGGGCACAGCTGATCCCATCTAGCCCACCAGCTTTGTCGCAGCCCGTTGGTTTCTCCACCTGTAATCAGCATGGTAAAAACACAAAAAGACCGCAGCTCTTACCTGCAGGTCCAAGTTTAAATTGTCGCTATGGGGGAACGTCGTTCCACCCCGTCTCCTGCCGTTTTTGACTTGTCCAAAAAGTCGACGGCCCCATTCTGAATAGTCTCACGCCCGGCCGTGGTGTTCTGGCCGGCGCGGGACCAAAAGTCGGCACAGCTGATCCCTTACGGGGCTTGTGCCTTCAGCTGCTGCTGGCTCCCGCAACTTCGTGGTCCTCCCCAGCCAGCTTCTCTCGCAGCACTTGTGGACACTATTTTGTGCAGCTTCCCCCCCTGTGAAAAAACAGCGCGGGGAACAAAACTACCGCAGAGTAAATTTCTTACCTGCAGGTCGCGGTTTCAAACTTACCACTGCGGGGGAACGCTCCCCCCCGCCTGTCGACTCGCAAGTGTGAAAGCGATATGACACGCATGCGTCATGGCGGGGTTCTTCACGTAGTCACTCACGTGACTCCGAAGTAAAATAGGCATTGTCTTTCATCATCAGCTGCTCTTCCGATTGAGGGGTTAAGGCAGTGAATGATCAAACTGTGTGACCTAAAGTGATTTTTGCAACCAATTTGTTAACCTTTTCTCTCCCAATTGTATTGGTCTTTGAGCTTTTGGGGTATGGCTGAACAAAAAAAAATCAGTCATTGTTTCGACTGCTATTCAGTGACATCTGCTGCAAATATACATCTGTGATTGCCAGCTTAGAACAGCTTTGTTGTAATTCCCCATACAATCAAGCAGCCTAATAACTTTTAATGTCAAGGCTCACAAAAAAAACTCATGTGGCTGCAATATATGGAGCCATTTTTCAGCAAATAAAAAGGGATATCTGCTGAGTAAAAGAAAACAGGAAAATAAAATCTCCTTAGATAGACAAAAAATGCTGGAATAACTGCGGGACAAGCAGCATCTCTGGAGAGAAAGAATGGGTGATGTTTTGGGTTGAGACCCTTCTTCAGATCTAAAGAAAGTCTGAAGAAGGATCATGACCCGAAACGGCACCTATTCCTTCTCTCCAGAGATGTTGCCTGTCCCGTTGAGTTACTCCAGCATTTTGTGTCTATCTTTGGTTTAAACCAGCATCTGCAGTTCCTTCCTACAAATAAAATCTCCAGTTCAAGAGTCAAGAGTCAAGAGAGTTTTATTGTCATTTGTCCCAGATAGGACAATGAAATTCTTGCTTGCTGCAGCACAACAGAATAAGTAAGCATAATACTGAACAGGAGTTAAAATAGTAAGATTAAACGAGAACTTACCAGTTCGAAGTTTGATCGTTATTTTATGAGGAGTAACGTTGAGGGATTACGTGAAGAACCCGCCAGGACACATGTGTGTCATTCTTCAAAGCAGCGGTGTGAAATCACAGATAACAGTAATGACTGAACATAGTAAGATTAGAGAAGAGGTTACCAGTTGAACTTTACGATCAAGGGTGGGAGCGGAGGGCACGTAATCCCTCAACGTTACTCCTCATAAAATAACGATCAAACTTCGAACTGGTAAGTTCTCGTTTAATCTTACTCTTTTACTTCGGAGTCACGTGAGTGACTACGTGAAGATTTCAAAGCTCTGTGATTTCATGCCGTGGAAACGAGTCCATGCATCACATCTGCCTTAATTGAGTAAGGGAGGAATTGTGTTAACATGTTTAAACATGAATCCAACATTGAAATCCATGATAAATTTATTAACAACAAATTATAGCCCCTATTTCATGGGGTGAAATCATATTACAGAACTTAAAATTGATTCTGCAAAAGTTCCAGGTTTAACCACTGGTTTATGGTAGAATTGTTGGAACGTTTTTCCCCTTGACCATCCTGCTGTCTCCAGGATTTGGTCCATCGGTACGTCCAACTCCAAAGCTGCCGATGTAGCTGCAGCCCTGGTGGAATGAGATTTGAATGTGTTAGTATCCACCCCAGCTGTTGTTAAAACCTGTTTCAGCCATCTGGAAATAGTTTAAACCAACGCTTTTTTGTGGGGTTGCTTGTGGCTGATTAGTAGTGCCATCTCATTGCCTCTGATGTTTTTGGTGTTCTCCATATATAACAATAAATGTCTTATTATACAGAGACGATCATCTATAGGGTAAGCCCTAAATTCTATTTTGAGGCCTGATGGTCCCGGTCTGTTCTGTTTGACTAATTCGTGAATATGAAAAGTTACATTTCTTGTTGAAGAAGTCATATTGTCCAGCCTTAACTTATGTAAAGACTGTACCCTTTGTGCTGTGACCAAAGCCATCAGCATGACTGTTTTATGCGTCAGTTTTTGCAGGGACAGAGCTGTTGCTGGAGACCAGTTCCTTAGCAACGTTAGGACAATACTCACATCCCATATTTGAGAGTACCTAGTTCTTGGTGGATTGATATTAAAAATTCCCCTCATAAGTTTGGTTACCAGGGGGTGAGTCCCAACAGAATGGCGCTCTGATCCTCGCCATAGATATGCTGAAAGGGCACTTCTGGCGCAGTTAATGGCACTGTAACTGAGCCCCTCATCATAATGGAGGCCTGCCAGGAATTCCAGAACAGACGTTATGTTCATCGAGCTGTAAGTGATGTTGTTTCTGTGACAATATATCTCCCATTTCCTGATGTATACCAGATATTGTTTTTTGGTGGACTGCCTGTGAGCCGCTGAGATTATGTTCAATGTTCGGTCCGTCAGTCCCAGTTCCAGTAGAGGTTTCTTTAGACTTTACAAATTAATAAGTTTGTCGTATTATGACATGGATGGCTATCCCCAGTTACAGGATGAACCAACAAATCTGGTCGTTTCAGGATGGTGATACATGGTTCTAAGACCATGTCGAGTATCACAGGGAACCATGGTTGATTAGGCCAATCGGGCACTACCAAAATACCAGACGCCGAGTCTTGTTGTATTTTGCGTAATACCCGAGTGATGAGGCAAAAGGAAAACAATTTCCCCCAATGCAGCGAAAAAGCATCTATCGCTGATGCCCCAGGGTCTGGTTCGCAAGAAACATAGTTTGGTAACTGGTGATTGATATCTGGTGTTCCATACCGTACTACAATATCACCAAATACTTTTATATCCAACATCCATTCGATGTTTTCATTGAATTTGCGTGACCTGGTGTCTGCCACTGAATTTAGGTTACCTGGTAGGTAAGTAGCTGATATCCAAATATTTCTCTGGATACACCATTGCCAAATTGTATTAGCCAGATTGTCACATGATGTCGATTTGATTCCACCCATATGGTTAATATATGCCACCACGGTGGTATTGTCAATCTGTAGTCTAACATGCTGGTGATATATTCCAGAACAGTATGACTTTAGGCCACAGAACGCACCCAACATTTCCTGGTAGTTTATGCCAAGTGTCTGTAGTAATGATGCCTCCTGTGCATTCCATCTACCTCCACAGCTGGAGATGGAATTGGTAGCACCCCAACCAAGTGCACTGGCATCAGTTTGTAGCATCACTGAGGGGTTGCTGATAATGATAGGGCTGGAACAATGCCGAATGTTATCCCTCCACCATTTTAATTCCATAATTGCTTTGATTGGTAGCTTCATTGGTCTGTCGAAATGACCAGCATTAATTTTGAGTGCTTGTATTTTTGCCCTTTGTAAATTTTGATAATACAAAGGTCCAAATTGTGTGGCTGGAAAAGCAGCCACTATTTTGCCAATCACCCTTGCTACCATTCTGATAGATGGTTCACTGATGTCAATGAGGTTGTTGCAGGCCTCAGTTAAGACTGTAGCCTTGTCCTTTGGTAAAGTCACCGACATGTGAACTGAGTCAATAGTGAACCCCAAATAATCCATTATGGTGGAAGGCGTTAGTTTAGATTTATCTGGATGGATGATAAACCACAGTTTCTCAAACAATTGTTTGGTGGCTGATACAACTAGTTTGGCTAATTCCAAAGTTTTGCCCACAATTAATATGTCATCTAGATAGGCTGGTGATTTTTTGTAAACAGCCTGGGGGCTGATGTTAAATCATTTGGTAGAGCTCTATACTGCCAACGCTGCCCCATCCAGTTGAATTTTAAATAACGTCTGTGATCAGTCCGTATAGGCACTGAATAGTAAGCATCTTTTAGGTCGATGCTAGTCATGAAGTAGCCTTTGGAAATCTATTGTTGGGCAGTAACAAAGGTTTCCATTTTGAAATGAATATACTGCACAAATTTATTAAATTTGGTCAAATCTATGATGATGCGACAACCACCATCTTTTTTGTTTTTGGTAAAGATATTAGACACAAATTCCAGAGAATCGTGTTGGGTTTTTTCAATAACCCCCTTAGCGTGGAGTCTCACCAGTTCAGCATGTGCTTCCAATTTTTCTTTTCGTGAATGTACGAACATTCGGTTCGGTACATGCTGAACTGGGGGCTATTTTTGTGCACAAATTCAATGGTATATCCCTGGATACTGTTTAGGATATAAGTGTCTGTTGTTAATGCGCTCCATGCCTCCCAAAGAAGTGTAATCTCCCACCGATATGTGTATTATCCACACTGGCGCCGGTGTCTGGGTTTGGGTTTGGGGTTTGCGCATTTTCCACGAAGGCCGGTCTGGGCCATGGCCTAAAAAAGACCGCTGACCTGTATGTCCGGCCTTTGAGCTTTCACCAGCTTCTGATTGTCTTGCTCTGCTGGTGGGTGCGTAAGGGTGCTGTCTTTGAGTGTAGGAGTGTAGGACCCTGTTGTCGCCTTTATGAGCCCCAGGGTTTTTGCCTCCTCATCGAGCTCCTTAACCTGTTTGGACAGGTTTCCCCCAAATAATAATATTGGTGGCTTTGTGTCTCCAGGTTTGCACAGGCCTGCGAACTTTGGATTTAAGTCAGGTCGGATGGCATTCTTTCTGATACTATTCTCATACTGCGTATTTCAGAAGAGTGCCAGTGCATCCTGTTGTTCTTGCGACATTTCTTTCTCCTTCCTGCACCCCCTGCACACTTGTTGTTTGTTCAGCAAACCCCTCTTCAGGGTCAGCCCAGAATTGACCCCCAGTACTCCCCTCTGTCGAGGGAGATGCACTGTGCAGCCCTACGTAAGGTGCTGCTGTGGGTGTTTTGTATAACCCATGGTGACTAGACTCCATCTCCCGGAGTCTGTCACGTTGGAACATCTGCTCCATAAGCCGCTCCATTTGGCCCCAGTAACGCTGGTCCCCACGGCATTTCTTGCAGTCCGACTTGTCAGAGTCAACGGTTCTGTTCCGTACAGTCTTCCCGCCCGGCCGTGGTGTTGTTCTGGCCGGCGCGGGTGCCAAGTCGGGCACAGCTGATCCCACTAACGGTGATCTGGTGCCGTCAGCCGCTGCTAGCTGCCCGCAACTCCGCGGTTCTTTCCAGCCAGTGCAGCCCTTGTGAACTCTTGTTCATAGTTTCCCCTGTGAAAAACAGCACGGGAAACAAAAAACGACCGCAGAGTAATTCCCTTACCTGTCAGTCTCGGTTTTAAACTTGCTGCTGCGGGGGAACGCTCCACCCCGCCTGCCGTTTCGACTTGTCAGAGTCAACGGCTCTGTTCTGTATATGCTTCCCGCCAGGCCGTGGTGTTGATCTGGCCGGCGCGGGTGCCAAGTCGGGCACAGCTGATCCCACTCACGGTGATGCTGGTGCCTTCAGCTGCTGCTGGCTGCCCGCAACTCCGTGGTCTTCCCCAGCCAGCTTAGCCGCAGTCCTTGTGGACTCTTTTTTTGTCCATAGTTTCCCCCTGTAAAAAACAGCACAGGAAACAAAAAACGACCGCAGAGTAATTCACTTACCTGTCGGTTTCAAAATTACCGCTGCGGGGGAACGCTCCACCCTGCCTGTCGTTTCGCAATGCGTGAAGCGATATGACATGCATGCGTCCTGGCGGGTTCTTCACATAGTCACTCACGTGACTCCGAAGTAAAAGTTCAATGTGTCTATATACCATAGACCATATATAGACATATAAATACACATAAGTTGAATGTATTCTGAAGATCATGCATCACCACTTATTTGGGCTCTTATTAACAATATAATCAAACAATATTTTGATATTGGCATGGTGGCGTGGCAGTAGAATTGTTACCTTACACCGCCAGAGAACTGGGTGCGATCCTGACTACGGCTGCTGCCTGTATGGACTTTGCACATTCTTCCTGTGACTGTGTAGGATTTCTCCTGGTGCTCTGGTTTCCTCCCACACTCCAAAGATGTGCAGGTTTGTAGGTTAATTGGCTTCTGTAAATTGTCCCAAGTGTGTAGGACAGTGCTAGTGTACGGGGTGATCGCTGGTTGCCGCGGACTTGGTGAGCTAAAGGGCCTGTTTCCATGCTGTATCTCTAAAGTAAAGTCTAATAGAATCTTCCAGCTCAGAGGGCGGTCAGTCAGATTGTCATGCCCGAGTCTTCAACTTGTGAGGCCTGTGAAACTAAACACCAACTTCCAATAATTTATCTTGAGCCACTGCGTTAGTTTTCCATGTTCATGACTTGTAGTTCTATGATGTTCCTGAGGATTCTCCTTCACTGTCTTTTCAGGTTGGCAATTCTGGATTTGAAAATTCCCAGAAACCAATGCAAATTTCCCTCAGTTTGCCTCAGATCACCTTTCCAATTATTTAAAATTGATGGTCAGGTACCAGTCTACCAGACAGAGACAATTATTCCTCTTGTTGTAGGAAGGACCTGCAGATGCTGGTTCTATGTGGAGATACTGCCTGTCCCGCTGAGTTACTGCAGCATTTTGTGTCTATCCAAAAAATTCCTCTAACTTGCTATGAAAATTATTTCGTATTTTGAATAGCTCTACTTGGTGTCCTTTTGTTCTTCTCTGGTGCTAGGAGGACAATTTCAGTTCTCCTAATCTCTTTACAGAATCGAACTCCTTCATTCCAGCATCATCCTACAATTTCCAGAATTTCCAAAGCCTGTTCTCCCCTCTGCCTTTTTAAGGGCCTGTCCCACTTGGGCGACATCTGTGTGACTGCGGAGCGTCAGTGACTGACGCCCATAAAATCGTCAAGTTGTACGACATACACGCTGACGTATGCTGTTGTGCGGGTAACGCCCGGTTAGGGTTGAGGCTGCAAAATATTCTTCCTTCAATGCATGGATTTTTAGCATTAACATATTAAATTTAATACAATAAAATCAATTGTGCAAATGAAAAGATGTCTGAGTCGTTCCGTTTTATTTATAGATGTATGGGTCCGCTTCCAGATCCGATCACTAGGGATTGATTCAGTGAGTGTAGATTGAACTTCCCTCTCCCATTCCCCCCCCCCCCTCCTGCCCCATCCCTCCTTCTGCACTCCCCCTACCCTTCTCCCCTCCCCCCCCTTCTTCCCTTCCCCCCTTTTCCTCCCTTCTCCCCCTTATCCACTACCCCCTCCCCTCACATCCCCTTCTCCCCCTCTCCCTCCCTTCTCCCATTCTCCACACCCCTCCCCCCCCACACTTTACCCAATGCCATCCCATTTGTGGACCCAGCCTACAACCAACGATCTCCCGCACACTATCCCACACATGCTACGGACAATTTATACAAACCTGTGTGCCTTTGGAGTGCGGGAGGAAACCAAAACCCTAACCCTAATCCCAGCCCTAGCCCTAACCCTAACCCTGATCAAACCCTAGCCCTAACCCTAGCCCTAACCCTAAATCCTAACCATAACCGTAACCCTAACTCTAGGTTGACACGCTTGGTATAAGTATAAATTGTCCCTATCGTGTGTGGGATAGTGTGCGGGGGATCGCTGGTCGGTGCGGACTCTGTGGGCCGAAGGGCACTGTATCTCTGAACTAAATGTGACTCAGGGGCTCCAGGGGTTGGACTCAAACCCCCAATGTTCTGCCTGCCGGTCCATCCAGGACAATATCCATCTGGTCCGGGACCTGGTCTACCTGGCTCAGGAGACCGGTGTACCCACTGCCTTTCTCTCCCTCGACCAGGAGAAGGCTTTTGACAGGGTGGATCACGAGTATCTGTTGAGGACTCTGCGGGCGTTTGGGTTCGGACTGCACTTTGTGTCCCGGATCCGACTTTTATACGCCACCGTAGAGTGCCTCGTGAAAGTCAATGGATCCTTGACGGCCCCCATTCACTTCCACAGAGGAGTACGTCAGGGATGCCTCATGTCTGGCCAACTGTACGCCATCTGCGTGGAGCCATTCCTTAGTCTGCTTTGGAGGAAGTTGACGGGCATGGTTCTACGCGAGCCGGACTTGGAGGTGGTCCTCTCGGTCTACGCCGATGACGTGCTCCTCATGGTCACCGACCCCGTCGACCTGCAGAGGATGCGTGAGTGCCAACGAGTCTTCTCGGCCGCCTCCTCTGCCAGGATCAACTGGGGGAAATGTTCTGGACTCTTGGTGGGTCCCTGGCAGGTGAACTCCCTCCCGGAGGAGATGAGATCTTTCAAGTGGAGTTCCACGCACCTCCTCTACCTGGGAGTCTACCTGAGTCCCGGTGCGGAGACCTGGCTGGCGAACTGGCAGGAGCTGGAGGTGAAAGTCGTCAGCCGGCTGGGGTGCTGGGCGGGTCTCCTCAGAGTGCTTTCCTACCGGGGCAGGGTGTTGGTCATTAACCAACTCGTGGCCTCCATACTCTGGTACAGATTGACCACATTGGTCCCATCAGCCACCTTTGCTGGGATCATCCAGAAGACGTTGGTGGACTTCTTCTGGGGCAACGGAAAGCACTGGGTCTCTGCAGCGGTCCTGAGTCTCCCGATCGAGGAGGGCGGTCAGTCGCTGGTGTGCATTCGCACCAAGTTGGCGGCTCTCCACCTCACGACCTGTACTCAGGGCATCCTCCCAGGTGGCACGTGCTGGCGACGCACTTTTTGCAACAGAGCCGCTGCCTTCAAGGAGGTACGCGGATCCCGATGGTGGGGGTCAGCCGTGCAGTCCTGATGGGGATGCCTGGCTTCTACAGGGACTTGTTGAGAGTCTGGAACTTGGTTGCCGTTGACCGGGTCCCACCTCCGCCGGCGGAGGGTGACGGCCCGGGCGTGAGAGCAGCCGGTCCTTGTCCCGCCCCATCGGGTGACCGGGGGGCTCAAACGTGTGGAGTACTTGTGGCTGAGCAAGCCCCGCTCAGCCGGAAGTACTCATCGGACCCAGGCGCCGTAATCCATCCCGGGAGCCGGTCCCACACAATTTGAGCCGCCTTTCCTCGACACCCTTCGTCTCCCTCCGAGACGCAGGGAGGCATGTCCTGTACAGGCTCCTCCTCCACACCCTGCACTTCCTCGCCCTGGTTCACCGTCCGGACACCAAGTGGTGGTCGGTGTTGCCTTCCGGTCGCGAGGGGGGCCCCCGGTGGGGGTCCCTCTACGCAGGGATTCTCCCCCTCTACATTGGGGACCTGGGGTGGAGGGTATTGCACCGAGGTGTTCCCTGCAACCTGTTTCACTCGCGGTTTACAGACTCGCCAGCCGCCTGCCACTTTTGCGGGCTGGAGGAGTCTGTGTACCACGTGTACATGGAGTGCGTGAGGCTGCAGCCACTGTTTGAATATCTAAAGGGGCTGCTCCTTGCCTTCTGGCTGCATTTTTCACCCACCATCCTCATCTTTGGACACCCTGTGCGTAGGGGAGAGGGTAGGGCTGAAGATGCCCTGGTTGGGTTGCTCCTGGGCCTAACCAAGCTGGCCATCCGTGAGTCACGGCACCAGACGGTGGAGGGCTCTACCCGAGCCAGCTGCCTGCCCCTTTTCTGGGGTTACGTCCGTGCCCGGGTGGGGTTAGAAAAGGAATACGCCCTGTCTGCGGGCACCCTGAGGGAGTTCCGGGACCGCTGGGCTCCGCAGGGTGTTGAATGTATCCTCAATAAGGATTGTAACATAGTTGTAAAGTAGTTTATTATGGATACATGTTTGTATTGTATTATGGTGGTGGGTTCTGGCTTGTTTTATTGTAGTGTAAATAAATCTGCCTGCTCCTCATGGGAACTAAACTGTTGGCCACGAGTTGTCCCAGAGGCAGATCTCTCTTCCAATGGTTTCTCCAAACTCCCGGAGGCAGCGGGCTTTTCAACTGGTTACAGGCAATGTTGTCAATTTACCAGTGCCATCCACCTGCTCCGGCCACTGAGTTTAAATACCCACCACCCTTTTTGAAGCAAGGCGAGGGGGCGGAGGGGGGGGGGGGGGGGGGGGGGGGGGGGGGAGAGGTGGGGTTGTTGTTCCCAAAGTCTGCATTTATCCCACAGTCAATGTTACTAAAACAGATGATGTGGCCTTTGTGCAGTACTATTAGTGGGATCTAGCTGTCACAGGTTGGGTCCACAAATGGGAGGCATCGGGGAAAGTGGGGGGGGTTGGAGAATGGGAGAAGGGAGAGAAGGGAGGGAGAGGGAGAGAAGGGGATGTGAGGGGAGAGGGTAGTGGATATGGGGGAAAAGTGTGGAGCAGGGAGGGGAGGGGGACACCCCCCCATTTGTGGACCCAGCCTGTGACAGCTAGATCCTACTAACAACTCGTGGCCAACAGTTTAGTTCCCATGAGGAGCAGGCAGAAGCTAGGGTTAGGGCTAGGGTGAGGGTGAGGGTTAGGGCTAGGGCTAGGGTTAGAGTTAGAGTTTGGGTTTCCTCCCGCACTCCCCTCCCAAGGCGCACAGGTTTGTATAAATTGTCCATAGTGTGTGTGGGGTAGTGTGCGGGGGATCGCTGGTCGCAGGCTGGGACCACAAATGTTGTTGGGGGGCATTGGGGAAAGTAGGGGGGGGGGGGAGGTGGAGAATGGGAGCAGGGAGGGGAGGGGGTAGTGGATAAGGGGAAGTCGAGTGGAGTGGGGAGAAGGGAGGAAGAGGGGGGAAGAGAAGAGGGAGTAAGGGAAGAAGGGGGGAGAGGGAAACATATAAACATAGAAAATAGGTGCAGGAGTAAGCCATTCGACCCTTCGAGCCTGCACCGTTATTCAATATGATCATGGCTGATCATACAACTCAGTATCTGCCTTCTCTCCATAGCCCCTGATCCCTTTAGCCACAAGGGCCATTTTGAACATTCCGAAATCCTGGGGCGACAGGGAAGCACCGTGCGTTACCGCGCATCACTACATGCGTCACCACGCCTCACCACGCGTCACGCCCGAGCCACGACGCAACACCCTCTTTTTTGGCTATCGCCTAAATGTCGCCCAAATGGGCAGGCCCTTTACCCTTCAATGATTTGTGATTATGCACCATTTGGTTCTTTTGTTGTTCCACTCCTTGAAAATGAAAACAATTCAGATTATAGTATTACTCCCATATTGTCACTTCCAATTATAATCCTTCCTTTTTATCCGTATTAAATTGCATTTGGCATACATCTGATCATTTCATCATTTTATGACCTCATGGGGTTTTCTAATATCCTCCATGCTATTTACGATGTGTCCCATAAATAAACTTCAACAATTTGATTCTCTATGTCCAAGCCATTACTGTTAATTCATAACAAGAAAAAAACAAAGAATCTAATCCAAGAAATGGAGGATTCTGCAACCAGAATAATATTTGTTCCATTCCTTCTCATAACATAAAACTAGAGGTTGTACATGGAATGGATTACGGTATGACATAGTTGGCACCTAAAATTAGGTGCCACTGTATTGTTTTGTACTGTATTAACTTCTAATAAAATAAAAAAAATAAAATAAAAAAATTAAAATTTGTATTTTACATAATAATATTTGTTCCTAACTTCTTTCTGCATTTCCTCTTTCAGCCAATTATACCCTCACATTACTCCTGTCCTTTTAATGGCATACTGAGCTGGGAGATTGCAACATTCACGTGGTCCACCCTGTTTCGACGAATGCATTCAACCAGGCGTGCACAATCAAATAAGATCAAATAGATCATTGTCCTACAACTTTAGGCTGTGCACGCCATATGCAAGAAAAAGAAGAAGTATGACATACCCTTGTTTCTCACATAGTTTTGAAAAACTTTATTTTTATTTTCTGAAACTATTTTATTTGAAAGTTAGTGTGTATATTTATCTTAGATCAAAGAAGATAGAACAGCACAGCACAGGAACAGGCCATTCAACCCTCAATATCTGTGCTTAACATGATGCCAAGCTAAACTAATCTCATCTGCCTACACATGATCCATACTTCAACATTCCCTGCATATTGATGTTCCCATCTAAACATTTTTTAAATGCCACTATCATAACTGCCCCACTACCCGCAGGTTCCAGGCACTTTCTGCCCGTTGTATATGAAAATAAATTGCCCACCACACCTCATTTAAACTTTACCCTATCATCTTAAAGTTATGCATTCTAGCTATTGACATTTCCACACTGGAAAAAAAGTTCTGAATGTCTACCCCATCTATGCCTCTCATTTTATATACTTCCATCAGGACTCCCCTCAACTTCCAGCATTCCAGAAAAACAATCACATTTTTTCCAACCTCTCCTTGTAGCTAATATTCCTTTATCTCGCAGCATTCTGGTAAATGCGTTCTGGATCCTCGCAAAAGCCTCCACACCTTTTGTATAATGGGGAAACCAGAACTGCACACAATATTCCAAATGCAGCCATACTAAATTCTTGTAGAGCTGCATTATGACTTTCTGAATCATTCATCATCTTGTCAAAAAACACTATCAAGATAGTAAGACATGATCTGTTGCATACAAAGCCATGCTGGCTATCTCTAATTAGCCTGCTCCCTTCCAAATGGGCGTAAATCCTCATTGTTCCTTTTCAGTTACTTCATTACTCATTAGCCGAAACCACTTGGTCTTTCGCAAATCCCTACTGATTGACACTGGTAAACCCAATATAGTGTGATCATTCAGCTCTGCCTCTAATCAAAGAGTGTTGAAATGCAACCCAAAGTTTGTACCATGGTAATATTAATTGGAGGTACTCTTCAGATGTATATTTAACCAAATGATTAGCCAGCAAAATAATGCACATGATTTATAAACAATTCGGAGGGATAAGATACTTGGATAGACAGGGACTGTTTAAGGATAGTCAGCAGGGTTTTTGACATGGGAAATTGTGTCTCACAAATCTGATTGAGTTTTTTGAAGAGGTAGCCAAAAAGGTTGATGAGGGCAGGACCATAGAAATTGTCTATATGGATTTCAGCAAGCCATTTGATGAGGTAGACTGGTCTGGAACGTTAGATTGCATGAGATCCAAGAAGAGCTAGCCAAATGGATAGAAAATTGGCTGAATGGCAGAAAGCAGAAGGTGATGGTGGAAGGTTATTTTTCAGACTGCAAGCCTGTGCCTAGTGGTGCACCTCAGGAAATAATTTGGTGGCCTGCACTCTGCTTGAAATGGTACGAAATTGCATTTGGATTTGGTGGCCTGCACTCTGCTTGAAATGGTATGAAGTTGCTTTTGGATTTGGTGGCCTGCACTCTGCTTGAAATGGTATGAAATTGCATTTGGATTTGGTGGCCTGCACTCTGCTTGAAATGGTATGAAATTGCATTTGGATTTGGTGGCCTGCACTCTGCTTGAAATGGAATTTCAAGAAATAGCTGTGAGTGAACTGCCAGCCCACCAGCCCTGAGTGACTGAGCTGCCAGCCCACCAGGCCTGTGTGACTGAGCTGCCAGCCCAAAAATCCATTTGGCCCACAATGTCCATATTAGCCCTCTGGAAACTAGTCCCTTCGGCCCACAACACCCATACACCCGCTCCAGAAACCCCCCCTACTGGCCACCAATATTAGAATTGTTGGAGAGGTGGAATATTGCTTTGGGGGACCAGCCCTCCCGTGTGAACATGGGACCCAACAGGTACCACTTAGTCTAGTATTCATTAATGATTTGCATGAGAATCCTGAATACATGATTAGAAAGTCTGCAGATAACACCAAGCTTGGTGGTGTGGTGGACAGTGCAAAAGGTTGTCCAAATTTACAATGGAATATTAATAAATTGGGAAAGGGGGCAAAGGAATAGCAGACAAAATTTAACCCAGACAAGCATGAAGAGATGCATTTCTGGAAGTTATGCCAGGGCAGAACACACCATATGAATGGCAAAGCCCCTGGGGAGTGTGGTTGAACAGAGAGACTTTGGGGTACAAGTCCAAAATTCCCTGAAAGTATCGACACACAGGTAGACTGGTTAATGAAGACATATAGCATGCTTGCCTTCATAGGCCATAGCATCAAGTACAATAATTGAGACATCATGATTAGCTGCATAAAATGTTATTTTAAGACCACACTTGGACTATTGTTTGATGTTCTGGTCACTGTGCTACAAGAAGAATGTGATTAAACTGGAGATAGCGCAGAATGCTGCATTGTCTGATTTACAAGAAGAGATTGGATCAACGTACAGTTTTTCTTGAAGCAAAGGAGGCTGAGGGGTGATCTGAAAGAATGTATAACATCACAATGGGCATAGATACAGTAGATAGTCTCTTTCCTAAGGTAGGGTGTAAAACTGGAAAGCAAAGATTTAGGTTGAGAGTGATAAGATTTAAAGGGAACTTGAGGGTCAGATTTTTCCTGGAGAATGCTGGGTACATGGGACGAGCTGTCAGAGGATACGGTAAAGGGAGGTAGAATTATAAATTTTAAGGCATTTTGACAGGTATATTTCTAAGAATTATTTTGAGGGCCATGGTCCAAACAAAGACAAATGGGACTCGGTGCTGGGACCCCAGTTATTTACAATATACATTAATGATTTAGACGAGAGAATTAAATGTGACATTTCCAAATTTGCGGATGACACAAAGCTGGGTGGCAGTGTGAGCTGTGAGGAGGATGCTATGAGGCTGCAGGGTGACTTGGATAGGTTGGTTGAGTGGGCAGAAGCATGGCAGATGCAGTATAATGTGGATAAATGTGAGGTTATCCACTTTGGTGGCCAGAACAGGAAGGCAGATTATTATCTGAATGGTGTCAGATTAGGAAAAGAGGTGCAACTAGAACTGTGTATGCTTGTGCACAGGGCCGGCCCTAGGCCGATTGGACCGATTTTTCCAAATTGGGCCCCGCGCCTAATGGGGGCCCCGCGTTAATTTTCCGTATTTCATATGGAAATACAAATTCGCTATGTTAAATAAAGATTTTTTTTTTAAATCGCCATACGGATTTTTTTACAAAACGAACATGGATAACAAACAATGTGTTAACTGCTGCTGTAACACTTGTAAACAGGCAGTAGTTAGCAAAGATCCTATAGGATCTTTGGTAGTTAGCAAGTAGTTAAACAATGCATTCCTCAGTAACTGCGTTATATTGTGTCACTCGCTGCCGCCGGAGCAGACCCGGGGGGGGGGGCTAGTTTACAGGGCCGCAAGCCCCAGCACCGCAGCGAACTCAGCCGTGAGTATTGAATGCTAAACGCCGGGAGCAGGCCGGCGGGCCGTGTGTGAGTGGAGTGGGGTGGGTGGGGAGGGGCGGTACACAAAAATGCTGGAGAAACTCAGCGGATGCAGAGCTGGAGAAACTCAGCGGGTGCAGTTGGTGGGGTGGGGTGGGGTGGGGTGGTGTGGGGTGTGGTGGGGTGGGGTGGTGGGGGGGGGGGTTGTGTTAACTCGTTCGGTGCCGTACAACAGCAGACCTGGTTGGAGGTTTGAGTCTGTGTTAACATTGGTGGCTGTGTGTCTGTCTGTGTATGTGTGTGACTCTGTGTCTGTGTATGTCTCAGTGTTTCTGTGTGTGTGTGTGGCTGTGTGTGTCTGTGTTTCTGTGTGTGTGTGTGGCTGTGTGTGTGTGTGGCTGTGTGTGTCTGTGTTTCTGTGTCTCTGGCTGTGTGTGTGTCTGCGTGTGTTTCTCTGTCTGTGTGTGTGTGGGGGGGCGTGGAGAGACAGAGGGGGGATTTTCAGTTTGCAAACCACTCGTTTTCAGTTAAGAGGTGGATACGATTACTGTCAATACGAGCAGCTCACGGAGCAGAGTCAGAATGAGAAACACTGCTCGGCTCTCACACACACACTCGTGGAGTGAACTGTCGATATAAACGTGGCTGGGGGAGAGGAGTGGGGGGGGGGGAGAGGGAGAGGGAGAGAGAGAGAGAGAATTTGTGAGAGAAGAGAGATGGTGGGGGGGAGAGAGAGGGGGATATTGGAGAGAAGAGAGAGAGAGAGGAAGGAGGGAGAGTTGGAGAGAGAGAGGGGGGGAGAGAGGGGGGGAGGGGGAGAGAGGGGGGGAGAGAGAGGGGGGGAGGGGAGGAGAGAGCGGGAGGGGGGGAGGAGAGAGCGGGAGAGAGCTCCCTTCTGCTTCACCACCACTGTTGGCTGCCCTTTGTGAGGTGATTGGAGACCAAAACCAGTTACCCTTTAGATCTCCCTCTCCCTACCTCTCCCTACCTCCCTCCCCCTCCCCCTCCCCCTCCCCTTGCCTCCATCTTTAGAGGGGGGGGGGAGGATGAGGGAAGGAAGAGGGGAGAGGGCGGAGGGGAGAGAGGAGTGTGCCTTGCTTGGTGGAGAAGAGGGATGTGGGAACGCTGTATGCAGGTGGTGACTCACTGTCACACTGGGATCCCCCCCTGACATTGCGCAGTCTATCTGACTCCCTGCATCCCCCCCCCCCCCCCCCCTCTATGGAGCGAAGGAAATATGCAACATTTCGGGTTGAAACCCTTCTTTAGACCCAGCCCGAAACGTTGGCTATTTCCTTCGCTCCATAGACGCTGCCTCACACCTGCTGAGTTCCTCCAGCATTTTTGTCTACCTTCGATTTTCCAGCATCTACAGTTAATTCTTAGATGTTTTGCGGTGACGGCTGCATCTGCGGTTCCTTTCTGTTGGGGGGGGGGAGGGGAAGGGTCCTGGCCCGTGGTGGCTCCTGATAAGTGATGTGTTCCCTCCGCGGGTGCTGCCTTGCCCGCTGAGTTCCTCCAGCACTGTGTTTTTTGTTTGGCTCTGAAGTTGAAGCTGAATCCCCCTGTGTCTACCTTCAACTCCCTGTCTGTGGTGGCTCAGCGGGACAGGCAGGGGCTCTGGGGAGAAGGTTACGGTTCTGGTCAAGACCCTTCTTCAGACAATCACAAATCATCTCACCGACGAGAGTTCAGTTCAGTCTAAAGAAGGGTCTTTGCTCCAGAGTCGCTGCCAGAGGTGAGCGGGCTGGCAGAAGGCGTTGAGATGGCAGTCGGTTCCGCTGTCCGGTGATGGAGGCCGCTCGTAGCCACGCGAGCTGCTTCCCTCACCGGCCACAATGCGGTGACTCCGCGCCCGGAGCGCCGCAGCAGTGGTGAGTGAGTGTTACTGGCATAAACCCCGACCCTCTCCTTCCCAACGCTCCTTCCCTCCTCGCAACTTTACCCCTGGCTAGACTCCCCACACTCTGTGAA
Organism: Amblyraja radiata; assembly: GCF_010909765.2. Classification (NCBI taxonomy): domain Eukaryota; kingdom Metazoa; phylum Chordata; class Chondrichthyes; order Rajiformes; family Rajidae; genus Amblyraja; species Amblyraja radiata. Next base: position 70,253,685 of record NC_045959.1, on the reverse strand, counting down.
AGGAACTCTCCCCCGAATTGTCATGTTACTCACGACACGTGACTCAATCATAATTATTTATTTATATATTTCTACGAATATTTTTCCCAATCGGGCCCCACACCTCCTAAGGTCGGCCCTGCTTGTACATCAGTAACCAAAAGTAAGCTTGCAAGTACAGCAGGCAGTGAAGAAAGCTAATGGCATGTTGGCCTTCATTGCGAGAGGATTTGAGTTTAGGAGCAAGGACGTTCTAATGTTCTCGAATGTCGGTGAAACATCACTCCCTGACGAGCTCAATGCGTTTTACGCACGCTTTGACAGGGAGAATACTGATGTGCCTTCCAGATCCCCCATTAGCTGTGATGGCATTTCAGTCTCAGTCACAGAGGCCGACGTCAGGAAATCCTTCAGAGGGGTGAACCCCCGAAAAGCACGTGGTCCTGATGGTATACCCGGTCGTGTTCTAAAAACCTGTGCGGACCAACTGGCGGGAGTTTTTACGGACATTTTCAACCTGAGGTCTGAGGTCCCCACCTGCTTTAAAAGGGCATCAATTATACCGGTGCCCAAGAAGAGTAAGGTGACGTGCCTCAATGACTATCGACCAGTGGCACTAACGCCGGTGGTGATGAAGTGCTTTGAGAGGCTGATCATGGAGCAAATCAACTCCTACCTCGACAAAAACCTGGACCCACTGCAGTTCGCTTACCGCCACAACAGATCAATGGTGGATGTGATCTCGCTGGCCCTCCACTCCGCACTGGACCACTTGGACAACAAAAACTCATATGTCAGGCTGTTATTCATCGATTACAGCTCGGCATTCAACACAATCATCCCCTCCAAACTGGTTACCAAACTCGCAGAACTGGGTCTCTGCGCATCCCTCTGCAACTGGATCCTCGACTTCCTCATCCACAGACCACAGTCTGTTCTTATTGGTGGAAATGTGTCAGCCTCGATAAAAATCAGCACGGGAACACCTCAAGGCTGCGTGCTCAGCCCCCTGCTGTACTCACTCTATACCCATGACTGCGTAGCCAACCACAGTGCAAACTTCATCATCAAGTTCGCTGACGACACCACTGTTGTGGGACGTATCACTGATGGGGATGAGTCAGAGTACAGAAGAGAGATCGAGCAACTGTCCATATGGTGCCAGCGCAATAACCTGGCCCTCAACACCAGCAAAACCAAGGAGCTGATTGTGGACTTTGGAAGGAGTAGGAGGGGGACCCACAGCCCCATTTATATCAACGGGTCGATGGTTGAAAGGGTCAAGAACTTCAAATTCCTGGGCGTGCACATCTCTGAAGATCTTTCCTGGTCCGAGAACACTAACGCAATTATCAAAAAAGCTCATCAGCGCCTCTACTTCCTGAGAAGATTACGGAGAGTCGGATTTGTCAAGGAAGACTCTCTCTAACTTCTACAGGTGCACAGTAGAGAGCATGCTGACCGGTTGCATCGTGGCTTGGTTCGGCAATTTGAGCGCCCTGGAGAGGAAAAGACTACAAAAAGTAGTAAACACTGCCCAGTCCATCATCGGCTCTGACCTTCCTTCCATCGAGGGGATTTATCGCAGTCGCTGCCTCAAAAAGGCTGGCAGTATCATCAAAGACCCACACCATCCTGGCCACACACTCATCTCCCTGCTACCTTCAGGAAGAAGGTACAGGAGCCTGAAGACTGCAACAACCAGGTTCAGGAATAGCTACTTCCCCACAGCCATCAGGCTATTAAACCTGGCTCGGACAAAACTCTGATTATTAATAACCACTTTCTGCTATTTGCACTTTATCAGTTTATTTATTCATGTGTGTATATATTTATATTATGGTATATGGACACATTTTTCTGTTTTGTAGTAAATGCCTACTATTTTCTGTGTGCTTAAGCAAAGCAAGAATTTCATTGTCCTATTCAGGGACACATGACAATAAACTCACTTGAACTTGAACTACTGCAGTTGTGCAGGGCCCCGGTGAGACCACACATGGAGTATTGTGTGCAATTTTGCTCTCCTAATTTGAGGAAGAATATTATTACTATTGAGCGAGTGCAGTGTAGGTTCACCAGTTTAATTCCTGGGGTGGTGGGACCGACATGTGATGAAAGAATGGGTTGACTGGGCTTGTATTCACTGGAATTCAGGATGAGAGGGAATCTTATAGAAACATACAAAATTCTTAGAGGATTGGACAGGCTCTATGAAGGAAAAATGTTCCCGATGTTGGAGGAGTCCAGAACCAGGGGTCACAGTTTAAGAATAAGGGGTAGGCCACTTTAGGACTGAGATGAGGAAAAACGTTTTCATCCAGAGAGTTGTGAATCTGTGGAATTCTCTGCCACAGAAGGCGGTGGAGGCCAATTCACTGGATGGTTTCAAGAGGGAGTTAGATTTAACTCTTAGGGCTAAAGGAATCACGGGATATGGGGAAAAAGCAGGAATAGGGTACTGATTTTCGATGATCAACCTGAAGAAGGGTCTCGACCCGAAATATCACCCAATCCTTCTCTCCAGAGATGCTGTCTGTCCCGCTGAGTTACTCCAGCTTTTTGTGTCTATCTTCGGTTTAACCAGCATCTGCAGTTCCTTCCTACACTAAACAGTTCTGTGTTTGTTGTGCTACGCTATCAATGCCACCAGGTGGCAATGTGAAGTATCACCGGGTTGCAATCTGCAGAAACCGATGAGCAAATTTCTCACAGCTTTCCTTTCTTTGAAAGAAGTGGGTGGCTGAAATCAAATTTCTGTGCAAAATGTGGATTCCATTGTGAATTGTACCCATGGAGAAGCTCGTAGGAAATAGCTGGACATGTTATTTGCAATTCATAAGCAAAACAGAATCTACCATAATCTGCCAAAAGGACAAAAAGTGCGGGAATAACTCAGCGGGTCAGGCATCATCTCTGGAGAGAATGGATTGGTGAGAGACCCTTCTTCAGACTCGGTTTAAAGGTTGTTAAGTTACTCCAGTATATTTTGTGCTCCAGAGATGTTGCCTGATCTGCTGATCTGCTGTGTTACTCCAGCACTTTGTATCCTCTGTTGTATTAATCAGCACCCGCAGTTCTTTTTCCCTACTTATAATCTTCCAATTTGCATTATAGCTTGCACTTTAATATACAATTTACTGATATTGTTTGCAAATATTAGTGACTTTCATACCAGGTAATGATACATGGGTGATGGAAACACTTGGAACTGCAAATGCTGAAATCGTGAGCAAAACACAAAGTGCTGGAGTAAATCAGCGGGTCTGGCAGCATCTGCGGAGACCATAGACAGGTGACATTTTGGGTCAGGACCCTTATTCAGGGTAACTGGCTTTAGAAATGATGGAAATTGTGGAATGATGCAGGAATGCCGGAGTTCAGTTCTCTGGAGAGATTAGAAAAACTGAAATTGTTCTCCTTGCAGGTTAAAAGGACACTAAGTAGACCTATTAAAAACCTATTTTTAAGAAACGTTACCTATTCCCTCGCTCCATAGATGCTGCCTCACCCACTGAGTTTATCCAGCATTTTTGTCTACCCATTAAAAACCTGAAATAACTTTTGGAACATGTGAGAAAAATGCTTTTATCTATCAAATAGATTGGCAGTTGGTCATAAAGTGAGGAGAATTCTCCATTATTTTCTGGGATTTTCAGATCCAGTTTTTCTCCGCCTGAAAGAACTGTGGAAAGAGATTCCTTTTCATAAAACCACATGTCATGAGCATGGAAAATCATTGCTAGAAATCATTTAAAATCATGGCGTGGGCCAGATTAAATAGTCTCAAAGTGACGGAAGATTATGAAGAAAGATTCCAAACAGAAACAATGTCTACCTATGTCCTTCACAGATGCTACCTGACCTGCTGAATTATTCCAGCATTCTGGGATGTGTGGGAGATGTTGGGGTTTGGTGGATGGAAGAATCCAAATGCTCAGAAATCTTGTGCGTGTGAATATTTTTCAGTGTGAAGTGCAATGGACACCATTTTGCAAAGAGATTTTTAGAGCCCGTCCATTTTACAATTACCATGTATGCCATGCTGATATGATGCAAGCATAAGTTTAGTTTAGCTCACAAGTTCACGTTATAGGAGTAGAATTAGGCCATTTGGCCCATTGAGTCTACTCTGCAATTTAATCATGACTGATCTCTGCCATCTAATTCAATTTTCCTGCCTTCTCTCCATAACCCTTGAAACCCGTTCTAATCAATAACTTGTCTATCTCTGCCTTAAAAATATCCACTGACTTGGCATCCACAGCCCTCTATGGCAATGAGTTCCACAGATTAACTACCCTCTGACTAAAGAAGTTCCTCCACACCTCCTTTTTAAAAGAGCGCCCTTTAATTTAGAGGTTGTGACCTCTCGTCCTCGACTCTCCCATCAGTGGAAACATCCTTTCCACATCCACTCTATCTATGTCTTTCATTATTCTGTAAGTTTCAATGAGGTCCCCCCTCAACCTTCCAAACTCCAGCAGGTAGAGGCCCAGTGCTGTCAAACGCGCATCATAGGCTAACCCCTCATACCTGGAATCATTCTTGTGAACCTCCTCTGGACCCTCAGAGCCAGCATATCCTTCCTCCAAAACGGGGCCCAAATTTGCTCACAGTACTCCAAATACTGTGCCTTATAGAGCGTTTAGGGATATTGTGTGGTAACTGGCCTTTTGGCCCATCAAGTCCGTCCTGACCAGCGATCCCGGCACAGTAACATTATTCTACAGACACAAGGACCAATTTACAATTATACCAAGCCAATTAACCTCCAAACCTGTATGTCTTTGGAATGTCAGAAGAAACTAGAGCTCCTGGAGAAAACCTACGCAGGCCACGGGGAAAATGTACAATCTCCATTCATGCAAGCACCCTTTATCAGAATCGAACAAGGTCTCTGGTGCTGTAAGGCAGCAACTCTACTGCTGTGTACCATACAGTTACTATTTTAATATATAAAGGGAATCATGAGATTTGGGGTTAGTGCAATAAAATGGTGCTGTGGAAACAATACTGTTCTATTTTGAATTGTGGGAGCTTCTATTCGTTTTGGTGTTACTTATCAAATCCATGACCCAGCTTATATTCTGCCTTAACTTTGCACATTAAGCCAAATCAAATAAATCTTCCCATCCCTGACCGTATCACCACCAGTAAAGCTTAAAGCAACCATGAATTACTTGCAAGTAGACAAAGAATGCTGGAGAAACTCAGCGGGTGAGGCAGCATCTATGGAGAAAAGGCGACGTTTCGGGTCGAGACCCTTCTTCAGACTGATGTCGGTGAGGGGGCGGGAAAAAGAAAGGAAGAGGTGGAGACAGTAGGCTATGTGGGAGAGCTGGGAAGGGGGAGGGGAATGAGGGAGAAAGCAAGGACTACCTGAAATTAGAGAAGTCAATATTAATACCGCTGGGGTGTAAACTACCCAAGTGAAATATGAGGTGTTTGTAAAGGAGTGATAGCTGACAAACTGTAACATTTACTAGGAGTTTATTATAGCACATGGCACACACGTCCCAGCACTGACTGCATCCAGCCTTCAGGCGTACCGGGACCTAGTGGGAGGAACAAAGGGAGGATACCACAGTTATACTAATATGATGGGGCGTGGTTAGTGGTGATGAGGTAACTACATTATAGGTTGCATGCATAAACCATCTACATCCTTCCCCTTACAAATTAAACAAGTTACAGCAATGGCAGGTTGGTTATACAGTACCTGCAAAGCTAAGCAAACTCTCCGTATCGAGCCGGAGGTTTTACAATCCGACCCGAGCGAGTGCGCACAGCACCCTCACCCTCCCCACCCGAAAGAATAGGAGGAGGGACAGGAACAGAAACAGGAGGGGGAGAGAAGGTGGGTGGAGAACCAAGCTTGGAAGGGGAACGGAGAGGCACAGGTGAGCCAGGTGAAACAGAAGGGGTAGAATGAGCAGAGGTCGGAGAGAGAGAAGACCTGACAGGGGACGACAGGGCCTGAGGAGCGAACCCAGGAAGAGCAGGAGGAGGTGCCCGAGGCAAACGGACCGACCGGGGCATGCAGGGAGCAGAGGGTAAGTTAGTTGAGGAAGGCTCGACACGCGATGGAGGGGTATACGGAATCGCAGAAGGTGGTTTAGGCTCGTTGACCGCCAACAGGTGCTGGCGGCTGCGTCGGTATACAGTCCCCTCAAAATCCACCAGGTAGGACCGTGGCGCGCTGACGAAACCGACCATCCCACTTCTGACACCATGTAAAGGTTGATAGCTGACACACTGTAACCTTTACTAGGAGTTTATTATAGCACATGGCACACACGTCCCAGCACTGACTGCATCCAGCCTTCAGGCGTACTGGGACCTAGTGGGAGGAACAAAGGGAGGATACCACAGTTATACTAATATGATGGGGCGTGGTTAGTGGTGATGAGGTAGCTACATTATAGGTTGCATGCATAAACCATCTACAGTGTTGTTCCTCCAATTTACGCTGGGCCGCATTCTAACAATGGAGGAGACCCAGGACAGAAAGGTCAGATTCAGAATGGGAGGGGGAGTTGAAGTGCTGGGCAACCGGGAGATCAGGTTGGTTAGTACCGACTGAGCACAGGTGTTGGGTGAAGGGGTCGCCGAGCCTACACTTGGTCTCACCGATGTAGAGAAGGTGACACCTACGACAGTGGATGCAGTAGATGAGGTTTGAGGAGCTGCAGGTGAACCTCTGCCTCACCTGGAAATACTTTTTCCCCTCTTCTATTATAGATGAGGCTCTCACCAAGGTCCCCTCTATATCCCGCAGCTCCGTTCTTACTCCACATCCCCCTACTCGTAACAAGGACAGAGTCCCCCTTGTTTTCACCTTCCACCCAATCAGCCGGTGCAAACAAAATATAATCCTCTGACACCTCCAGCGAGATCCTACCAATGGCAACATCTTCCCATCTCCTATCCTTTCTGCTTTCTGTAGAGACCACTCCCTCCATAACTCCCTGGTTAAATTTGACCCTACCCACCCAGACCACCCCCTTCCCTGGTACTTTCCCTTGCAACCGCAGGAAATGCTACACCTGTTGCTTTACCTCTCCCCTCGACTCCATCCAAGGACCCAAACAGTCCTTCCAGGTGAGGCAGAGGTTCACCTGTACCTCCTCCAACCTCATCTACTCCATCAGCTGTAGTAGGTGTCACCTTCTCTACATTGGCAAGACCAAGCTTAGGCCCGGCGACCGCTTCGCCCAACCCCTCCACTCAGTCCGTACTTACCAACCTGATCTCCCGATAGCCCAGCACTTCAACTCCCCCTCCCATTCTGAATCTGAGCTTTCTGTCCTGGGCCTCCTCCATTGCCAGAGTGAGGCCCAGCACAAATTGGAAGAACAACACCTCATATTTCGCTTGGGTAGTATACACTCCAGCGGTATGAACAATGAGTTATCTAATTTTAGGTAGTCCTTGCTTTCTCCCTCATCCCCCTCCCCCTTCCCAGCTCTCCCACATAGCGTACTGTCTCTTCCTCTTCCTATCTTTTTCCAGCCCCCCCCCCCCCCCAACTTTAGTCTGAAGAAGGGTCTCGACCCGAAACGTCGCCTACTTTCCTCCATAGATGTTGCCTCACCCGCTGAGTTTCTCCAGCACTTTTTGTCTACTTATGAATTACTCGCATGTTAATTATGGGCTTGTCTCTTTGGTTGTTGAAGGAGCTGCATGTGTTTTAGAAACTTTCCCATACTTTGCTAAGATCAAGTGTGCGACTTCAGAGAACACTTCTGTTGATTTTAAACCGTTTGCGTGAAAGAATAGCAATAGCATCCAGCTGTGAGTAGCCTGGTGGGCTTTACTCTTACATTTGGAATAAAGAGAATTTTTGCCAGCACAAAAGACCCAGTGGTAGAGTTGCTGCCTCACAGCGCCAGAGACCCACGTTAGATTCTGAGCTTGGGTACTGTCTATGTGACCTCTCACGTTCTCCCATCAACTGTGTGGGTTTCTTCAAGGTGCTCCAGTTTCCTCCCACATCCCAAAGATATCCAGGTTCGTAGGTTAATTGGCCTCTATAAATTGTCGTGGGTCTGTTGAGAGTATATGAGAAAGTGGAATAACATAGAACTAGTTGGTCGGCAAGAATGCTGTGAGCTGAAGGGCCTGTTTCCTGTGCTTTGGGCACCACCATTTTATTATTGGCAATGGTGTGGGCTGCTAGCAGGGAACAACAAGATGGATTGGCTAGTTGTGTGACTACAGAGATAACAGAAGATCTGTGTTCCAAGGAGGCACTGCTATTGCTTCAGATAGAACAAGAATCCTAGGGATATAAAGACACAAAGTGCTGGAGTAAACCAGCAGGTCAGGTAGCATCTCTGGAGAACATGGATGGGCAAAATTTTGGGTCGGGACCCCTCCTCAGGCTGAAATGTCGCCGAAGTCTGAAAAATGACTTTTTTCCCCCTGGTATATGATAAAGTGCTACATTAATTCGTAAATTAATTGATTCTTACTTCTCAACTTACTGATCTTTAAAAAAAAAATTTGAACAGGAACTGTTTTGCAGAACTGTAGATGAGGTAGATATGTTCAGCTTGGTATAGGAGCTCTAAGAAGCAGATCCTTTGAAGCAGCCATCTATTCCTTGTTGACATGTTGCCAGATAGAAAAAAGTTCCATAAACAAGAAGTGAGATTGTTGACCTGATATTTTGTTTTCACAGACCTTGGATGAGGAATGATACTGATCAAGATATTATGGAAACTTGATGTTCTTCTACAATCGGACTTTGATGTTTTATTGATGAGGGCTATCTTGTCTTCAGTAACACAGGACTCTGTAATGAATTCCAGAAAATATAAAGGAAATAATAATACCCTCATAAAGATGAAAAGTGACAGCCTAATTGGCAGTGGTTGAGCTGACGTGACACTCTTGCTTTTTGTGACATTGTGTTAGTTTGTCAAATCAGAACACATCGTTCAGCACTAATTTGTCCTGGGCAGTAATCCACAAAACATCCTCTTTATTAAAGGACTTCTCTACAGAGTAGATTGTTAATAATCCTGCAGACAGAGTTTTTATTTCTGGCCTAGTTCCTTCAAATGTTGCAGGGTTCTGCAGCACTATCTTTGCTAATGGGAGCAGGGAGGTTACCAAGAACAGATACATCATTGTCTTCATGGGACAACTCAGACTATGATAAACTAGATTACTGCTTTCTTGCTGCAAGAGGATTTTTTTCTGTGACTCCACATTTGTTCCAAATACAGTTTTGACACATTGGTGGATTTACTGCAACCAAAAGACATAAGATTTAATTAAATTAGAAGGCTATACTTATTCCAAATAATCAACCAAATAACCTTTCTGATTCTTAATACCATTTAAAAAATCTTGCAAATTTATACCTCCATGATTTTTTTAAATGTTTTACTTTTACTTTTAAAATAAAACAATAAAATAATCATAAAATAAAATAATAGGCTGGCATTTAATTGTAGTTCTTTGTCTTTTGTCAAATTTCTTCTGCCGAAGAACTATAATCTGGTTTGTTTCTGTTGCTTTGTGGTCTGCCTCCATTTTAACTGTGAAAGGATTTTTTTCCCCCCGATCTAAGAACATATGCATTGTTATTCACAGTTGCAGGCGCAAACTCAGGAGCTTTGGCGAGCATTTTTTTTAAAGTATTTGTAAAGGGCAAATAAAAAGAGAATATCACCAGGAAGCAAGATAATTCAGCAAACCTGGGCTGAGCCTTAAAAGAACATTCATTAGCAATGTTTCAACTGTGGCTGAATGGACAGAGAATTGAGATACGTGAGCCCAAGGAAGGAATATATGTAAGTCTGCTGATGAATATTGATGCAGTCCAATATCTCACCACCCACGCTCGCACCACCCACACTTTGCATTCCCCACAACTTTGTTGAAACATAGAAATATAAAAATAATTGAAAATAGGACCAGGAGGTAATTTGCCCCATGCAGCCAGATCCACCATTCAACATGATCAAGATTACTCATATAAATTTCTTTTTTTTTTTCAACTCTCCATATCCGTTAACTCCTCCAGCAGTAAAATTCATCAAACTCACTCTTGAAAGATTTTTGGTGATTTAGCCTCAGCTGCCTTTTGTTTAAGAGAACCCCACAGGTTCATCATTCTCTGGGAGAAGAGATTCCTCTTTGTCACAGTCTTACATGGCTTACTTCTTATCCTGACACCGTTCTCTCTGGTCCTGGACTCTCCAGCCATTGAGAACAATTTTCCTGCATCTTGTCTATCCAATCCTGTTAGAATTGTGGTAGTTTCTATGGGATGCCTACTCATTTTCTAAGCCCTGATGAATACAAGCATGATTGATTCAATCTCTCCTCATACATCAATCCCGACTTGCCAGACTGAGAAAGGCCTTTGATAAGATCCCACATGGCAGACTTGCCTGGAAAATTAGATTCAGTGGAATCCATAGTGAGCAAGCCAATTGGATTTGAAACTGGTCAGGAGGAAGGAATCAGATGGTATTTGCAGAGGGATGTTTTTCTGATTTGAGACCTTTGCCCAGTGTGGTGTCGCAGGGGTTGGTGCTGGGTCCCCTTCTGTTTGTTATCTACCATAACAATTTAGATGACATTGTTGTTAACATTGTTTGTAAATTTGCAGATGACACCAACATTGATGGTACAGTAAACAGTGTGGAAGGATAACTAAGTTCACGACAAGATCTAGATCATTTAGGAATGGCAAATGGAATTTAACTCTGATAAGTGTGAAATGTTGCACTAAGGTATGTCAAAACTGGGCAGGATTGCACTGTATATTGTAGAGACATGGAGGGTGTTGTAGAATGGAGATCTGGGCATACAGGTGCAATGTTTCCTGAAATTGGGAAGTCAATTGGACAGTGTGATGAAGAGGGCATTTGACATTATTACCTTCATTACTAAGGGTATTGAGTACAAAAATTAGGACATCTTGACGAAGATGTTCCACTTGTTTGGGAGACCATACTTGGAGTACTGCGTGCTGTTTTGGTTGTCTTACCAATGGAAGGATGTCACTAAATGGACTAAATTGATTGTCTAACCAACGGAAGGATGTCTCCTCTTTTGAACATGAACGATATTATTTGTATTATTTGAGTTACTTATTTGTTTGTTTTCCTTTGTGTTTTATTTTCTTTTTTTATTGCTTACAAGTTTATTTGTGTTTGTATTTTTTAACGTTCAATAAATTAATAAAGTAAGTAAATAAGTAAATTGGCAAGGGCACAGAAGCAATTCACCAGGCGATTACCCAGGCTGGAAGGCTTGAGTTAAAGGGAGATGTTGGAAAGGCTGGTGCTTTTTTTTTTTGGAGCTTAGGACAATCATGAGGGGCATGGATAAAGTGAACACTCACTGTCTTTTTACCCAGGTAGAACATTCTAAAAGTAGAAGCTTTAAGGTGAGAGAGCAGAAAATTTGGAGGGACCTTCGAGGCAACTGTTCACAGAGAGTAGTCTGTGTCTGGAATGAGCTCCCAGAGGAACCTACAGAAGTGGATGCTATTAAAAGTTTTGGATTATAAGTCATTTGGACATATATGTATAGGAAGAGTATATAGGGCTATGGGCCATGTGCAGGCAAATAAGACAAGTCAACGTGGTCAGGAAGAACAAGGGGGGCTTAAAGAGCCTGTCCCACTTGGGCGACCTAATTGGCGAGTTTAGAAGAGTTTGAAAAAATGACATGTTGAAGACCTCCTTTGACTATGTAGAAGACCTCCTTCGACTATGTTGAAGACCAGCTTCGATTAGCTACGACTAGCTACGACTAACTTCGGGAAAATTGGACACCGAATAGTGGAGAGGGAAGACAACCTCCTTCAATCTCCTTCGACCTCCCTTCGACCTCCCTTCGACCATGATGATGACTATCTACAACTACCTTCGACTACCCTCGATTACCTACGACTAACATGCCGACCTACTCCAATCTACTACGACTAAACCTATGAGTAAAAAAGTATAGATTATTTTCCATGGTGACCATTTTTTACTCGCGGGCATTTTTTAACATATTGAAAAAGACGCCGCGACCTAGCTGAGGCCTTGAGTATGCAGAGACCACTCACGAGCATGAAGGAGAGTTATGAAGACTTCCTACGACCTCGTGGTGACCATGCTGCGAGTATGAGTCGAGGGCAAACTCGCCAGAACTCGCGGATTAGGTCGCCCAAGCGGGACAGACCCTTAAGGGCTATTTCTGTGCTATACAGCTCCATGACTATGATTCTGATCAGTCTTTAGATAAGTTGTAACTGCCATTTGAAAATAACTCAACAATTCATAAATCAACAAACTTCATCAGATGAAGCTAATAAAAATTTCAATGAATAAATCAACATAATTGCAACATAGATTCTGTCTACTTTGACAAAATCAAACAAAGTGAAAATATGATTTAAACAAAGTGATTGTTGCTAAATAAACATTTGACTCTGGAAACGAAAACAAAATAGTTTGTCATTTGTTGGTAAATTGTATATGAAGTCCAAATATAATATTGAGCAGAACAATTGAATAATTAATCAAAGGACAGTGGAGGGGGGGGGGGGGGGGGTGATGAGACCCAATGCAAGGAGACAGAGGACCATAAAAGGAGGAAAGAAGCAAAGTGTAGAAGGGAGATTAAAACAAAACCTGAAAGCTTTGTGCCTTATTTGAGGAACATTCGTAATGAATTGGAATGCGTTGTTAGTAGTTAAGGGATATAATATAGTTGGAATTACTGAGATGGCTCCAGGCTGCCCAAGGCTGGGAGCTAAACATGTTGGGATATTCAATATTGGGGAAGGATACATAGAAAGGAAGAGGTGGAGTGGAATTCAAGATTCAAGAGAGTTTATTGTCATGCGTCCCTGATAGGACAATGAAATTCTTGCTTTGCTTCAACACAACAGAACATAGAAGGCATGACTACAGAACAGATCAGTGTGTCCATATACCATTATATAAATATATACACATGAATAAATAAACTGATAAAGTGTAAATAAACAGATAATGGGCTATTAATGTTCAGAGTTTTGTCCAAGCCAAGTTTAACAGCCTGATGGCTGTGGAGAAGTAGCTTTTCCTGAACCTGGCCATTGCAGTCTTCAGGCTCCTGTACCTTTTACCTGCAGGTAGCGGGGAGATGAGTGTGTCGCCAGGATGGTGTAGGTCCTTGATGATACTGCCAGCCTTTTTGAGGCAGCGACTGCGATAGATCCCCTCGATGGAAGGGAGGTCAGAGCCGATGATGGATTGGGCAGTGTTTACTACTTTTTGTAGTCTTTTCCACTCCAGGGCGCTCAAGTTGCCGAACCAAGCCACGATGCAACCGGTCAGCATGCCCTCTACTGTGCACCTGTAGAAGTTAGAGAGAGTCCTTCATGACATACCGAATCTCCGTAATCTTCTCAGGAAGTAGAGGCGCTGATGTGCTTTCTTAATAATTGCATCAGTGTTCTAGGACCAGGAAAGATCTTCAGAGATGTGCCCGCCCACGAATTTGAAGCTCTTGACCCTTTCAACCATCGACCTGTTGATATAAACGGGACTGTGGGTCCCCATCCTACTCCTTCCAAAGTCCACAATCAGTTCCTTGGTTATGCTGGTGTTGAGGGCCAGGTTATTGTGCTGGCACCATATGGACAGTCGCTCGATCTCTCTTCTATACTCTGACATCCCCATGATGGAGTTCACACTATGACCGGCTATGCAGTCATGAGTATAGAGTGAGTACAGCAGGGGGCTGAGCACACAGCCTTGAGGTGCTCCAGTGCTGATTGTTATCGAGGCTGACACATTTCCACAAATACGAACAGACTGTGGTCTATGAATGAGGAAGACAAGGATCCAATTGCAGAGGGATGCGCAGAGACCCAGTTCTGTGAGTTTGGTAACCAGCTTGGAGGGGATGATTGTATTAAATGCCGAGCTGTAATCAATGAATACATATGAGTTTTTGTTGTCCAGATAGTCCAGAGCAGAGTGGAGAGCCAGCGAAATCGCATCCACCGCTGATCTGTTGTGGCGGTAAGCGAACTGCAGTGGGTCCTGGTTTTTGTCGAGGTAGGAGTTGATTTGCTCCATGATCAACCTCTCAAAGCACTTCATCACCACAGACGATTATACGATTTCCTGGAATGTATAAGGGATGGTTTTTTAAACCAATATGTAGAGGAACTGATGAGAGAACAGGCCATCCTAGACTGGGTATTGTGTAATGAGGAAGGATTACTTTTCAATCTTGTTGTGCAAAAGTCCCTTGGGCAACGGTGGCCATAATATGGTGGAATTCTGCATTAGGATGGAGAGTGACATGGTTAATTCAGAGACCATGGTCCTGAACTTAATAAAAGGAGACTGTGAAGATTTGAGATGGGAATAGGCTAGGACAGACTGGCAAATTATACTTAAATGGTTGATGGTGGAGATGCAATGGCAAAGATTTAAAGACTGCATGGATAAACTCCAAAAATTGTTCATCCCTGTCTGGCGGGGAAAAAAACGGGGAAGGTGGCTCAATTAACGGGTCCTTTTCAGAATGGCAGGCAGTGACCAGTGGGTTGCCGCAATGCTCGGTGCTGGGACCCCAGTTATTTACAATATATATTAACGATTTAGACTAGGGAATTAAATGTGACCCCCAAGTTTGCGGATGACACAAAGTTGGTTGGCAGTGTGAGCCGCAAGGAGGATGCTGAGGCTGCAGGGTGACTTGGATAGGTTGGATGAGTGGGCAGATGCATGGCAGATGCAGTATAATGTGGATACATGTGAGGTTATCCACTTTGGTGGCAAGAACAGGAAGGCAGATTATTATCTGAATGGTGTCTGATTAAGAAAATGGGATGTGCAACGAGGGTGTGCTTGTACATCAGTCACTGAAAGGAAGCATTCAGGTACAGCAGGCAGTGAAGAAAGCTATTGGCATGTTGGCCATTGCGAGAGGATTTGAGTTTTGGAGCAAGGAGGACCTACTGCAGTTGTACAGGGTCCTGGTGAGACCGCACATGGAGTATTGTGTGCAATTTTGGTCTCCTAATTTGAGGAAGGACATTATTGCTTTTGAGGCGGTGCAGCGTAGGTTCACCAGGTTAAATCCCGGATGGCGGGACTGACATACGATGAAAGAATGGGTCAACTGGGCTTGTAGTCACTGGAATTTACAAGAATGAGAAGGGATCTTATAGAAACATATAACATCCTTAAAGGATTGGGAAGGCTAGATGCAGGAAAAATTTCACCGATATTGGGGGAGTTCAGAACCAGGGGTCACAGTTTAAGAATAAGGCGTAGGCCATTTAGGAATGAGATGAGGAAAAACATTTTTACACATAGAGTTGTGAATCTGTGGAATTATCTGCCAAAGAAGGCAGTGGAGGCCAATTCACTGGATATTTTCAAGAGAGGGTAAGATTTAGCTCTTCGGGCTAAAGGAATCAAGGGATATGGGGAAAACGCAGGAACAGGGTACTGAATTTAGGTGATCAACCATGATCATATTGATTGGCAGTGCTGGCTCGAGGGGCAGAATGGCCCTTTCCTACACCTATTTTTCTATGTTTCTAGGTTTCTAAGGAAGTTGAATCAGTTAAAACTATAGTTGGTGAATGTGCGGTATCTGCAGTATTTTACTTTTATAAAATCGTGTAATTCTTTCCCGTGTTAAAATAGAAAATTATGCTTAGAACTCAACTCTGTTTGATTAATGATGTTCTTTAATTTTCATCCATTAAACTTAATGGTTGTAAAATCTGAAATTCCATGTGTCAGGCAAGCTGGAGTCAAACATCCACATCTTCAGTCACTGACTCCGGATATGAAAAAGAAATGTTATGATCTCAGGACCATATGGTTTATTTCAGATTTATTTACCAAGCTAATTTGTAATATCTTGTATGCATCAACAATCGAGCACTGAGGAGAAAGATCTTGCATCATGTTTGAGCTGTTGAAAGAGAAAAACAGCTCCCTGTGAGTAAAATGCAAATAAAATGTTCTTGCTGAGAAGTTCTCATTTTGGTGCATGTTGTGTTTCTGTTTACTCTGATCTCCTGCCCTAAAATTTATAAAGATAGACACAAAATGCTGAACTCAGCTAGTCAGGCAACATCTCTGGAGAAAAAGAATAGGTGACATTTAGGGTTGGAACACTTCTTCCGACTCCTCAATGGGTTTCGACCCGGAACTTCATATCATCCTCCTCACAGCTCACACTGCCACCCAGCTTTATGTCACCCACAAACTTGGAGATGTCACATCTAATTCTCTTGTCTAAATCGTTAATATATATTGTAAATAACTGGGCTCCGAGCACCGAGCACCGGAATATCCCAGCACCGAGCTTTGTGGCACCGCACTAGTCACTGCCTGCCATTCTCAGAAGGACCCGTTAATTCCTACTCTTCGCTTCCATGTCAAGACCATGTGCTTTAATTGTGCACACTAATCTCTTGTATGGGACCTTGTCAAAGTCTTTTTGAAAGTCCAGATACACCACATCCACTGTGGTTCTCCCTTATCCTGTCCAAGTGTCTTTTAAATGATGTTGTCATACCTGCCTCATCTACCTGTTCTGTCAGTTCATCCCATATACCCACCACTATCTGAGTGGAAAAGTTGCCCATCAGGTTCCTATTAAATGTTGTCCTTTTAAGCATAAAACTGTGTTCTCTGGTTCTTGATTCCCCTATCTTAGGTAAAAAAACTGTGCATTCATTCTCTCCATTCCCCTCATGATTTTACACACCACTATAAGATCATCCCTCAACCTCCTGCACATCAGGGAATAAAGTCCTAGCCTGCCCAACCTTTTACTACAACTCAGGCCCTCCAGTCCAGGCAACTCTTCATGGCATCCCATCCAGTTAAATGATGTAGAGAATTATGGATGCTGATTATTGAGAGAAATAAGAATAAACAAAAGCCATTTTATATAAAACACTAACATTTGGACAGGATGGGTTAGGCTTCAAGGGATATAGACCAAATTCAGGCAAATGGGACTAGATTGGGTATCTTGGGATGGCATGAACAAGTTGGGCCGAAGGGCTTATTTCCATGCTGTATGACTATGACTATTTATTTTTGGTCAGTAACACCAAGCATGCTATATTTATTATGCCAATGGGAAGAAATTTGAGGGCATAGTAAACATACTGTATCTACTGTACGGATTTCTAAGCAGTACTAATCCAACCAAAATTGATTTTGTAGACAAAATAATTTAGCAACATTACTTTCCTCAGCAATACAGGGATCCTGACATTTAAGTGACAAAATGCTGGAGACAGGCAGCATCTCTGGAGAGAAGGAACGGGCGATGCCCTGGGTCAAGACCACCCCCCCCCCCCCCCCCCCCCCCCCTGACTGATTTTGTGTCTGCCTTCAATTTAAGCCAGCATCTGCAGTTCTTTCTATGACATTTCAACTTTAGAAATTGAAACTAGATCAAGTAGTTCTTTATAAATACAATATCATGCATTTAAATCAATGCACTGACCTAATAGAAGTAGCTGTAGTACATTACTACCATCACTTAAATCTATTACGCATACAGCCATTTGTCTTTTTCTGCCATTAATCTATGCTCTAAAAGGTTCTGATTTAATGAAATATAAGATAGATTGAACATGTATCTGTAAATGTGGCCACAGTGATAAGGGTTCTCAGTGTATGTAAATAAAATTTACATAATGCAGCTACATGACAATTATTCACAGCACACATAGATTTTCTAATACTGCTATAATTTAATTTTGAAAGGTGAATATCCTGCCACATCATAATTAGTTAATAACTTTTAATTTGTGAAGATCAGCCTATTTGCATAATTACTGACAATAAAAGTTGGTTGATGTTTATGTGTGCTGGTTTTCCACTGCTGGTGGAAGAGCAACATTAAGATATTGAAATGCTTTCAAGCAAATTCGGGGAACTAGCGGAATGAGGTTCAGACTCCCTCCTGAGGTACTTTCCCCTGCAACTGCAGGAGATACAAAACCTGTCCCTATACCTCCCCCCTTGACTCCGTCCAAGGACCCCGACAGACTTTCCAGGTGAGGCAGAGGTTCACTTGCACCTCCTCCAACCTCATCTACTGTATCCGCTGTTCCAGGTGTGAAATCCTATATATCGGTTAGACCAAGCGCAGGCTCAGCGATTGTTTCGCTGAACACCTCCGTTCAGTCTGGCAAGACCTACCTGATCTCCCGGTTGCTAAACATCTTTAACTCCCCGCTCCCATCCCCACATAGATCCTATCTGTCCTGGGCCTCCTCCATTGTCAGAGTGAGGCCCAACACAAATTGGAGGAACAACACCTCATATTTTTTTTATTTTTTTTTATTTTATTTATTTTTTTTTTTAAATTAGAAGTACGGTAAGTTACAATAATACACAACACATATGTCTTAATACATTTTTTTGTACCGCTTCATTTTTTAAGCTTTAAGAAAAAGATAGAAGTAAAGAAAGTAAGGAAAGTGCGCAAGAGTCGTGAAGGTGCAAGAGAGTGTTGAGAAAAGAAAGCCCCTTAGAAAAGAAGTTAGAGAAGGAAGTAAAGAAAGAAAGAAAGTAGACCCTAGAAAAGAAGGAAAAAGAGAGGAGAAACAATCGCTCTATTATAACATTAAACTCCGCAGAAAGGGAACTCCCAACCAAGTCTCTTTTTGTTGTTGTTTTTGTTGCCAGATCCTGGTACCATTTATTTATTTATTTATTTATTTATTTATTTATTAAATTACTATTGCACCTCATGCTTGTAATAGTTCCAAAAACGTACACCACGTCTTTTGGAATTGGTCTGCTTTGCCTGCTAAGAGGAGTCTCATCTCTTCCAGATGTAGTGTTTCAAACATATCTGATATCCACATTTTTATTGTTGGTGTGGGCGCATTTTTCCAGAATTTAAGTATAAGCTTTTTTCCCATTATTAGCCTATAATTGAGTAAATTCTTCTGAAACACGTTTAGTTCAGGGTTACCTTCCGATATTCCAAAAATAATCCATTCTGGTTTTGGTACCAGTTTTATTTTAATTAATTTTGTAATGTCAAATATTTCATTCCAGAATTTTTGTATTTTTGTACAAAAAACGAAAGAATGCGCTATGGTAGCTTCTTGACACAGACATTTATCACAGATGGGTGAGACATTAGGGAAGAGTTTATTTATTTTAGTTTTTGAATAATATAGTCTATGTTATGTTTTGAATTGAATGAGAGTATGTCGTACGTTAATCGAACATTTATGCACCTGTAGTAAATGATTATCCCAGCTCTCTTTTGAAATAGTTATAGCCAATTCTAGTTCCCAGTCACTTCTAATTCCATCAGTTGTGGGTATTTCTATGTTTAAGATGATGTTATATAAGTACGATATTAAATTAGCTGATTCCGCCTTTGTTTTCATTGCTTCGTCCAGTAAGTCTGTAGGCATATTATGATAGTCTTTTGTGTATTTTTTCAGATAATCACGAATTTGAAGATATTTAAAATATTGATTATTTCTCAAATTATATTTCAATTGTAGTTGTTGAAATGATAGTAATTTTCCCAATTCATACAGATCTCCGAGCGTTTTGATTCCCATTCTTTCCCATTGTATAAATGATTTGTCTATAATTGATGGTTTAAACGATGGATTATTAACTATTGGTATTAAAAGAGATAGGTTTCTTAATTTTAGGTTCTGTTTTATTTGTTTCCATGTTCTAATTGTGCTATGTATAATTGGATTTTTATTATAATTTTTGTTACTCAGATGTATTGGTGAGAGGAGAGTCGCTCCTATATTACACGGAGAGCAGTCCTCTCTTTCCATTACAATCCAGTCCACCTGCTGGGCAGAATTGTCCAGCAGGTGAATCATATTTTTAATATTTACTGCCCAATTATAATACATACAGTTGGGGAGCGTTAGACCACCCAGCTCTTTTCGTTTATTAAGGTGTGCTCTTTGTATTCTATGGGATTTATAATCCCATATAAAATTTGTAATGTCTGAATCCAATTTTTTGAAAAACTTTTTTGGGAGATATATAGGTATTGATTGAAATAGGTATAGGATTTGTGGTAGAAAGATCATTTTTATAGCGTTTATTCTGCCTATTAGGGACATTGGAAGTGTTTTCCAGAATTGAATCAAATTATTTAGTTTCTTAAGTAAGGGATTATAATTGGCTTTAAACATATCATGGTAGTTTCTAGTAATTTCAATTCCCAAATATTTGAATTTTTCTGTGGCTATTTTAAAGGGGAATTTCCGGAGGTGTGTTGAGTCTTTTGGTTTTATCGACATAATTTTCATTTAGGCACCTTACACATTAGCGGTATGAATATTGACTTCTCTAACTTCAAGTAACCCTTGCTTTCCCTCCCTCTCCATCCCTTCCCCCTTCCCAGTTCAACGACAAGTCTGACTGTCCTTGATTACATTTTATCTCTGTTTGCTTTGTTGTTACCTTCTCCTAGCTAATAATGATCTATTCCACATTCTTCCAAATAAGTTCTGAACTACAAAGACTTGAGGGCATTGGTTTTGCCAATTTCTACTATTATTGTTTGTTTATTTTGATGTATTGATGTCTTCAACTTTAAGTAACCATTTCTTTCCTTCCCTCTCCATCCCTCCCCCATCCTAGTCCTCCAACTAGTTCTACTGTCCCCCTGATTAAATATTACTGATTGTATTTGTGATGTCACCTTCCCCTCAGCTGACAATGAACCATTCTACATTTCCTTATCATCATCCGCTTTGATCTCTTGGTTTCACATCGTACCCTTCTATATCTCTAGGCTCCCTCTCCCCTGACTCTCAGTCAGAAGAAAGGTCTCGACCCGATACGTCCTTCTCTCCAGAGATGCTGCCTGTCCTGCTGAGTTACTACAACATTTTGTGACAATGTTTACATATTCTGTTGTGCTGTTGTGCTGTTGCAAGTAAGAATTTCATTGTTGTCAGGGACACATGACTATAAAACTCTCTTGATTCTTCGCTCCCTTGATATTTGCCAAGGGTGAAAGGGAAGGAGGCAGACAAATGAAAAGGTAAATGAAGATAAACTATATGCATTGTGCCAATATGAGAGAGCAATGAAATGATGGATTTGACAATAGCCCATATGTCAAAAAAGTCAAGAGTGTTTTATTGTCATATGTCCCAGATAGAACAATTAAATTCTTGATTGCAGCAGCACAACAGAATATGTAAACATAGTACACAGTAAACCATATAATAAACGAGAGAGAAAATAAAAGTTCAGTGTGCACATATATACCCATACTCACAAATACACACACACACATATATATGTATATCATATATATATATATACACACACGCACATGCGCACATACATACTCACACAAAACACCCCAATAATAGTGCAATAATAATAACAATAATAATAATAATAATAATAATAATAATAATAATAATAATAATAATAATAATAATAATAATAAAAATAATTATAATACATAGACTATTATATTATTATTATATTATTAGTATTATTATTATTATTACTATTATTATTAGTATTAATAATAATAATAATAATAATAATAATAATAATAATAATAATAATAATAATAGTCTATGTAGTTCAGAGCTTATTGGAGGTTGTGGTGTTTAATAGGCTGTAGGGAAGAAGCTGTTCTGAACCTGGACGTTACAGTTTTCAGGCTCCTGTACCTCTACCTGATAGCAGGGATGAAATTAGTGTGTGGCCAGGGTGGTGTGGCCAAGATGTTGTTAAATGCAGTGGCATTGCCACTTTGCAGATATTCTAACAATGGTAGTTTTCTTATCATACACCATTCTACAATCCCACAGCTGTACTTTGCAAGATACCTGAGAGGAGATGGAACCTGATTGTGAGCCCTGTATCTGCAGAGTTGCTCCAAATACCCTTGTAACCCATTAGACTTCAATACACTCCTCAAATGGGTTCAATGTTTATCTTCATGTACAACATATCCTATAATTAAACAGGTCTACTTTGGCCAACAATAGGATGCAGGTTTCATTTGAAGTATGACCCATTACATTGGTGCTATTCACATAAAAATAAACTATGCATCTTCTATTCGATCTTCAGTTCACCACCATTGTTGATTCTACCACCAAAAGTAATTGGAATATCATTTATCAGAAGGCTAGATTGGGCCAAGTAAATAGACGTGACATGTAGCCAAAAAGGATGCAATTCGGGTCATCATGATTGTGTTATCTCTATACAATTCAAAAGCGGTTTATACAGCTCCACTCTTTCCTCACAGCTTTGCATCTTCTGGTTCAAACTATTATTGAATTTTCACATAAAAGATGTAGCAGTCTGTGCGTCAGCTAGTCCCCGCGGCAAAGAATTTCATGCTCCAACAGCTCACTGTAAAAAGAGATTTCTCTCAACACCTCTCATCATTCTCCTTCTGGCAAATGGAAATTGATGGCCCTTAATTTTTCTCAGTCAGAGAAAATAGTTTTTACCATATTGACTATTAAAATGACTTCAAACCTTTTGAAATTTGGTTTACATCGTTTTCAAACCAAGCATTATCCAGGAGATTGCATGCTACATATTCTAGTATATGGCGTCCTATAGTGCCTCCACTTTCTTTGACACCTCTTTCCACTTTCTTGATCTCTCTGTCACCATGTTTCTGGTTAGGACCCTTCTTCAGACTGTTTGTGATTGAGCAGGGGGAAGAAAGCTGGAAGAGAGGAGAGGCAGGACAAAGCCTGGCAAGTGATAGATGGACATAGGTGAAGGGCGGGTCAAAGGCATATGGTCAGACAGAGATGAAAAAGCCAAGGGGTGTAAGATAAAGATTGAAGAGTTGTGAATTGTGAAGCTAGAGGAAGAAATATAGGGAGAAGGGCAGGTAGAGGGAAAAATATATGCATCCAGGTGGGGCACAGGGAAAAAAACGTGGGCGTGGGGTTAGTTTAGTTACTGAAAATTAGTTAATTCAATGCTCATACCAGTGGTTCTAAGCTACCCGAAAGGGGTATGAGGTGTTGTTCCTCCCGTTTGCATGAGGCCTCACTCTGTTGATAGTTCATCATCTGTGATGGAGAGAGAACAAGAAAGGGGACAGATGTGTCGGAGAATATCCAAATGAATTTAAGGTCAGGGTAGAGGTTTAATCGGTTAATGCTTAATGAAATCAACAAATGCTGTATGAGTTGCAGGAGGCAGCCCCAAGGCAGTTGTCGATGCAACGGAAAAAGAGGTGGGGTTGATGCCAGTGTACATTTGGAACAAGGACTCTGTTCGATGTAACCCACAAAGGGAATGCATAGCGGGGACCCATGCAAGTGCCCATGGCTATATCTTTAACACAAAGAAAGTGAGAGGAGTCAAAAGAGAAGTTGTTGAGGGTGAGGACAAGTTCTGTAAGGGTGAGTAGAGTGCCAGTAGAGGGAAATGTATTGGATCTCAGTTCAAAGATGCACCAGAGGGCCTTGAGACCTTCCTGGTGTAGGATGGAGGTGTGAAAGGACTGGATGTCCATGCTAAGGAGACAGAAGTGGGGGCTGAGAAATGAAAACTTATTGAACTGTTGAAGGGCATGTGTTTCTCGGATGTAGGTTGGACGGGACTAAACTAGGGAGGAGGAGAGGGCTGGAGGGTAAGAAGGAATCAAGGTATTTGGAGATGAGTTTTACATTTTGTTTCTTAAATTTTATATGGATAGGACAGGTTTGGAGGGATATGGACTAAATGCATGCAGGTGGGACTAGCGTAGCTGGGACTTGTTGGCCAGTGTGGGCACGTTGAGCTGAAGGTCCTGTTGCCACACTGTATGATTCTACGACTATGATTGTGAGGCAGGAGGAGGCAGAAACAATGGGTCTGCCAGGGCAGTCCTGTCTGTGAATTATGTGAAGGAAATCAAGCAGTGCGGAATTGGTAAATGATAAGGTTGGAGGCTGTGGAGAAGAGATCACATCATGAGCACCAAATACAATACAATAAATTGGAACATGGTTCAGTAAAACACTGCTTTAACTGGAATGAATACTTGGCTTTCTGGACAATGGGAAGAGGTGAGATAAAAGGGCGGATTTTACCTGCTGTGCAGCATATGGGGAACTGCTATGAAAAGAGCAGTTGGTATTGGTTCAAGACAAGAAAATTGAAATAGAGCATCGTGGAAAGATATTATATTATTTATGTCCTGCTGTGTGGCAGGATTGTGGGGACTCTTCAAAATCTCAGTGAAAATGCTACTATTGGCATATTTTTCTGTAATAGTAACCAATGAAACAAGCACAGAATAAGAAGTGTTAACAACTTTGTATAAACCCTTCAAGAGGGCCACGTACATTTGTTTGGGCCAGTTGGCACAGAGTTGTATCACTCTGCTCATATCTGCAAGCACGTGCTCAGTTACCATATGGGCAAGACAGCTCACACTGTGGCTCAGAGAACAATGTTTTTATTTCCACTTGTTACCATTTGAAATGTTGCTGTTTTCGATTTTAGGTGATTTTCATCTATTGTTGTTGCGCCTGTGTCAAATCTAGGCAGTTCCCAAGAGGAAATGAGAATAAAAAAGAATATCGGAGGAGGGCAGGTACATGAAATTGGAGGCACTGTTTGTGTGGAGGATATCTACATGCACAGCCAGATTGTTTTTGCTCAAGAAAACCCATGTGATGGAGGAACTCAGCAGGTCAAGCAGCAGCTGTGGAGAGAAATGGACAGATGACATTTTGTGTTTGAGTCTGAAGAAGGTGAGTGCCTCCAGCACTTTGTTTTTGCTCAAGAAATTTCCCTCTGCTGACATTCTCCTCCTCCTTGCAGAACTTGTCCTCACCCTCAACAACTTCTCTTTTGACTCCTCTCACTTTCTTCAAGTTAAAAATGTAGCCTTGGGCACTCTCTTGGACCCTAGTTATGCTTGACTGTGGATGGTTATGTCAAACTGTCCTTATTCCAAATGTACACTATCCCCCAACTCTTTTTTTGCCACATCGACTTACTTACTCAAGAGGTCAGGCAGCAGCTGTAGACAGATGAGGTTTTGAGTTGGGACTTATCGCTGAGTCTGAAGAAGGTGCTGCCTGACCCGTTGAGTTACCCAGTTTAGCTCATGATTTCTGCAACCGCAGCCTTTGTGTTTTCAGATTAGCTTTCTTTATGTTTTTTATTCTGAATGTAATTCTGTGAATAACTGTCCAAAACTAATGCCCAGAAAATTAGAAATAACAAGGAAAATAAAAATAAAAATAATTTTCCATTTTGTCACAATGACTTCCTGTGCCATATCCATCTATTTTCTAGACACAAGGAACCGCAGATACTGGTTTACCCGAAAAGACATAAAGTGCCAGAATAACAGCAGGTCAGGCAGCATCTCTGGAGAACATTAATAAGTGATGTTTCAGATTAGGCCCCTTCTTCAGAAGGTAGTAGAAGGGTCCAACCTGAAACGTCATCTACGTATCCATATCGTCCTGTTTTGAAATCAAACCATTACAAAGTATTAGGAGAACAGGCTGTTATCAGGAACTGCATTCCCACTCAAATCCCGAACTGGATACATGGTGGAATGTGTATCATGCATAATATAAGTGGTGAAGTGCAATATTGACAGAGATTAATATGGTTGATCTACACCTCCCAAGATGCTGCTGACCCATTGAGTTACTCCAGCACTTTGTGTCTATTTTGTAATTCAGCATCTTCAGTTCCTTGGTCTGGAAAATAGCAAGATTAATATGGCACAGGAAATAGTTGTGACAAAATGCAAGAGTATTTGGCTTTGTAAGTTTAGCCTGTCGTTTAAGCTAATCCCAGTTGTTAAGTAGTTGTAGCAGGTTGCACTCTGCCTCTGAAATCCACCTCTCTTTTGCTTTCAATGGGACTAAATTTCAACGGCAAAACTCAACACAATGCGGGTATTCCTGGTCTTCAGGGAAAGTTGTTTTCCATGCAGCATACTTAACATGCATATAAGTTGAATTTATTGTCATATTACAAGAAAGGTGAAATGCGGGTAGAATGATGCCGTGACATCACAAGCACATAGGCTCAGACAACACTAAAAAACATAAAATATTCAAAAGTTACTCATGAATTTGCCAAGACAATAAAGCAAAAAATAGACTGTGCAAAAAGAAGACATTTGAGCAAAATACAAATAGAAAATAAAACAGGTCCATGGTAGTATAAGATAGTTTGTTGAGACTAGCCAGAGAGTGTGAATTGTGGAATTCTCTGCCCAGAAGGCAGTGGAGGCCAATTCACTGGATGTTTTCAAGAAAGAGTTAGATTTAGCTCTTAGGGCTAAAGGATTCAGGGGATCTGTGGAAAAAGCAGGAACGGAGTATTGATTTTGGATGATCTGCCTTGATCATATTGAATGGCGGTGCTGGCTCGAAGGGCCTACTGCTGCACCTATTTTCCATGTTTCTATGTTTCAACAGTATGTTGTGATCCTTTGCTGAGGTAACTGCGCTCTGTAGGTTCCATTACTGATGGTTGCACTAGTTGTTCAAGAACCTGGTGGTCATTGGAAAGTAGCTGTTCCTGAGCCTGTCATAGTGTGACCTTAGGTTTCTGTATCTCCTGGCTGACTGGAGCATTTAAAAGAGGGCCTGGTACAGATAATGGAGATTTTACTTCGGAGTCACGCGAGTGACTACGTGAAGAACCCCGCCAGGACGCATGCGTGTCATATCGCTACACGCATTGCAACGAGTCACAGCAGGGGGAACGATGTTCCCCTTAGCAGCAGAATTTGAAAGCCGGGAACAGCAGGTAAGGAGACTCTGCGTTCCTTCCACTTACCTTACAGGTGGAGACATGGACCAGATCCACGAAGGCTGCGAAAAAGCTGGCGGGGGAGAACCGCGGAGTTTGCGGGCAGCCAGCAGCAGCAGCCAACGGCACGCCAATCTCCCGAAATGTGAACAGCTGTGCCCGACTTCGCTCCCGCACCGGCCATGGCCGGGCGGTTAGAGCGACGCAAAAAACTAACAGAGTCGTTGACTCCGATGAGTCCGACTCTGAATAGCCGCGAGCGGCCAGTGCCCGTGAGCATTGGGGCCGGTTGGAGCGGCTTCAGGAGCAGCCGCGAGCGGCCAGTGCCCGTGCGCATTGGAGCCGGTTGGAGCGGCTGGGAGCGGGGAACAAGAGCAGCCGCGACGGCCAGTGCCCGTGAGCATTGGAGCCGGTTGAAGCGGCTGCAGGAACTGGAGCAGGAGCGACTTCAGGAGCAGCCGCGACGGCCAGTGCCCATGAGCATTGGAGCCGGTTGGAGCGGCTGCAGGAACTGGAGCAGCCGCGAGTGGCCAGTTCCCGAGAGCATTGGAGCCAGTTGGAGCGGCTGTTGGAGCAAATACTCCAAAGTGACAGGCTCCGGGAGATGGAGACTAGTCACAGTGGGCAGCTAAGTCCTACAGCAGTACCTCTTGTAGGGCTGCACAGTGTTTCTCCCTCATCAGAGGGGAGTACAGGGGGTCAATTCTGGGCTGACCCTGAAGAGGGGTGCAGAACATACCCTAGTGCACATGGGGTGCAAGAAAACCTATTGGATATGGTGTCCCAGTTTATTCAACCCGACCAAACTGGCCAAAACCTGGAACCTAAAATAGCTGCAAGTATCGACTACTTGTCATTCAACCAGCTATAAGCACAGGCATTATTGGACAACACAGCAAGACACTTACCACCAGGGAACTGCAAAACACTGAATGTTCCCAGTGTCAACCAGTGTATTTGAAAACATGTCGGAGCCTCAATCAGAGCCAGGGACTTGAAACTACAGAAAGTTCTGAAAGTCCTAACAGCGGGAATTACGGTTTTCGCCCGCACAATAAACAAAAAAGACATGACACAAGATCACCAGGATGCACTGGCTTTATTTTGCAACTACCAATACGAGTAAACAGCATTAGGAAGAAATGCCATCCAACCGGCTTTAGACCCTAATTTGCAGGCCTATGCAAACCTGGAACCTCCAAACCACCAATATTACTATTTGGAGGCAACTTATCAAAACAGGTAAAAGAACGACGAAGAGGGTAAAACCCTGGGGCTCATTAAAGCAACATCTAAAAACTACTTCGGCCAGGAAAAAGCACACCAGTCGGCCAAGACAAACTGGTGAAAGCTCAAAGGCCAGGAACACTCAACATCGGTCTTTTTAGGCCATGGCCCAGACCGGCCTTCCTGGGGAATGCGCTAACCCTCAACACCGACCCAACTACAGATCCAGACACCGGCGCCTCAACGTCCACGGAGGATGCCGAAAAAGTAACAAACCTACCAATAGTAACCATGGAGGTAGGTGGGTCTGGTTCCTTACGAGGTTGGTGGGAGATTACAATTCTATCTGGATGCATGGAATAAATTAACTACCGACACTTATATTTTCTGAAGTATAAGGTTATACCATAGAATTTATACAAAAACATAATCCTCCAGTTCAGCATGTACCGAACCGAATGTTCATGCTTACAGGCAAAGAAAAATCAAAAGCGCATGCTGAACTACAGTGGCCACATAAAAAAGGAGTAATGGAGGAAACCCAACACGAATCACAGGAATTCGAGTCCAAAATCTTTATCATAAACAAGATAGTGGTTGCCGCATCATCATAGATTTGACTAATTTGAATACTTTCGTACTATATTCATTACTAGATGGAAACCTTTGTTACTGCTAAGCAATTGATTTCCTAGGTTACTACATGGCAAGCATCGTTTTAAAAGATGCTTACTATACAGTACCCATTAGAGGTGACCACAGATGTTATTTAACACAATGGATCATCTGGGGTTCACCCTTAACTCAGTTCACATGTCAGTGACTTTGCCGAAAGAAAAGGTTACAGCCTTCATGGAGGCTTGCAGCAAAATCATTGACATCACAAAACCATCCATCATACTGGTAGCAAGAATAATTGGCATTATAGTGGCTGCGTTTCCAGCCACACAAATCGGACATTTACATTATCAAAAATTACAGAGGGCTAAAATACGAGCACTCAAAAATTATGGTGGTCAATTTGACAGACCAATGAAGCTACCAACAGAAGCCATAATGGAACTAAAATGGTGGAAAGATAACATTAGGCATTGTTCCAATCCAAACATTATCAGCTACCCGTCTATGGAACTACAAACTGATGCCAGTGCACTTGGATGGGGTGCTACCAATTCCATCTCCAGCTGTGGGGGAGATGGAATGCACAGGAGGCATCATTATTACAAACACTGTGCATAAACTACCTGGGAATGTTAAGTGCGTTCCATGGCCTTAAGTCATATTGTTCTGGGTTATATCACCAGCATGTTAGACTACAAATTGACAACACCACTGTGGTAGCATATATCAACCATATGGATGGAAACAAATCGACATTATGTGACAATCTGGCTAACACAATTTGGCAATAATGTATCCAGAGAGAGATATTTGGATATCAGCTACCTACTTACCAGGTAAACTAAATTTAGTGGCAGACAACAGGTCATGCAAATTCAATGAAAACACTGAATGGATGTTGGATAAAAATGTATTTGCTGAAATTACAGCACGGTATGGAACACCAGATATCGACCTATTCGCATCCAGGCTCACACCAGCTATCGAATGATGTTCATGGGAACCAGAACCTGGGGCAGTGGCAACAGATGCATTTTCGCAGCATTGGGGGATTCTTTATTTATGCATTCCTTCCTTTCTGCCTCATCAGTCGGGTATTTAGGAATATACAGCAAGTCTGGTATTTTGATAGTACCCGATTGGCCTACTCAACCATGGGTCCCGGTGATACTCGACATGGTATTAGAACCATGCATCACCATCCATCACAGACCTAATTTACTGGTTCATCCCGCAACAAGGGGAAGTTACCCATGTCGTAATTATATAAACCTATTAATTTGTAGAGTTTGAAAGCACCTCTACTACACCTGGGTCTGACGGACCGAACAGTGGATATTATTTCAGCGGCCCACAGACAGTCCACCAAAAAACAGTACTTGGTGTCATCAAGAAATGGGAAGTACTGTCACAACAATAAACATCACCCACAGATCTATGAACATTCCGTCTGTTCTGGAATTCCTGGCAAGCCTCCATTACGATGAGAGGCTCAGTCATAGTGCCATCAACTGCGCCAGAAGTGCTCTGTCAACATACCTGTGGCAAGGAACAGAGCGGCATTCTGTTGGGACACACCCTGGTAACCAAACTCATGAGGGGCATTTTTAATGTTAATCCCCCAAGAACCAGGTACTCCCAAATATGGGATGTGAGTATTGTACTGACCATGTTAAGAAACTGGTCTCCAGCTACAGCTCTGTCCCTACAGAAACTGACTATGAAAACAGTCATGCTGATGGCCTTGGTCACGGCACATAGGGTCCAGTCACTACAGAAACTAAGGCTGGACAACATGACTATTTCATCTGTAAATTTAACTTTTCACATCAATGAATTAGTCAAACAAAACAGACAGGGGTCAGCAGGCCTAAAAACAGAATTCAGGGCCTACCCGACAGATGATCGGCTCTGTATTGTAACATGGGTTACACACTTACTATTATATATGGAGTATACTAAGATCATCAGAGGGAAAGAATTGTCACTTTTAATCAGCTACAAACAGCCACTCAAAAACAGTGACAGTCCAGACCATCTCTAGATGGCTAAAACAGGTCCTAATAAAGTCTGGAGTAGACACTAGCATTTTAAAATCTCACTCCACCAGGGCTGCAGCTACATCGGCAGCTATGAAGTTGGATGTTCCTATGGACCAAATCCTCAAGACAGCAGGATGGTCAATGGAGAAAACTTTCCAACAATTTTATAACAAACCAGTCATTGTACCTGGAACATTTGCAGAAACAATTTTAAGTTCTGTAATATAATTTACCCCATAAATAGGGGCTATAATTTGGTGTTAATATATTTATCGTTGGGTTTTCAATATCGTATTGATGTCTAATGATGTTAACACTATTCTCCCCATAATCAAGGCAGATGTGATGCATGGACTCGTTTCCACGGCATGAAATCACAGAGCTTTAAAATCTTCACGTAGTCACTCACGTGACTCCGAAGTAAAATAGTAAGATTAAACGAGAACTTACCAGTTTGAAGTTTGATCGTTATTTTATGAGGGTAACGTTGAGGGATTACGTGCCCTCTGCTCCCACCCTTGATCCTATACTCAACTGGTATCTCTTCTCTAATCTTACTATGTTTAGTCATTACAGTTATCTGTGATTTCACACCGCTGCTTTGAAGAATGACACGCATGCGTCCTGGCGGGGTTCTTCACGTAATCCCTCAACGTTACTCCTCATAAAATAACGATCAAACTTCAAACTGGTAAATTCTCGTTTAATCTTACTATTCTTTAAGATCTTCAGATAATGGTGATTGATACCTATTTCTTGAGGTGATGTCTCATATAGATGCTTTTGATGGAGGGAATGGCTGTGCCTGTGATGGACCGGGCTGAGTCTACCACTCTCTGTAGCCTCTTGCTCTTGTGTGCATTGAAATTGCAATACCAGGCCAATGTGCAACTAGTCAGGATACTTCCTACAATGCTACTAAAGTACTTTCTAATACTTCCCATAGAAGTTTGTTACAGAATTTGGCGACATGCTGAATCTCTAACAAGTAGGATGGTGTGTCTTTTTCATGATTAAATCAATTTTAAGCTTTGAATGCATACATCCAAATATATGCACATTCAAACCATTTAAAGTCATATATAATGATCATGAAATTGATAGTGGTTCAATGGTTTCTTACTATTATGTGTACCAAGGATAGAGTGAAAAACCTTTTATTTGCATACAGATTAGCACGACTATCACCATATAATCCCCCGTTAGTGCAGAATGTACATAACAGTCCATTGAATCTATTGCGAGGGTCGCCATTTTGGCACCATTTACAGTACCTGCTGCAGTTGGCCACAAAGAACATTGTAGCCGTCTCCACCATCCCTGTCATGCAGCAAAATGTCATCCCTCTCCTCGCACAACCCTCTTTAGACCTTATTCTCCGGGGGAGGGGGCGGGGGGGGGGGGGGGGGGATAGTGCCTCCCACAGTGAACCTCGAGGGAACAGAAGGTTAGGCCTCCGGTTCTTCTTGCTGGGCCTTTTGTTCATCGTTCGCCACTGTCTCCCTCCATCCTCCTCTCTGATTCCTGGTCTTCAGGGGCGAGGAGCAGTCAGGCTCGGCGGGCTTACCCCACGAGTGGGTTTCCCAGTTCCGCGGCAGGCGATCCAGGTCTGCAGTTGGGATATGGTCGCAGATCGCCGGGCTTTTCTTCCTGGCGGGATCCCGGTGCCGTGGTGGGCAAGCCAGGCCGGCAGTTGGAATATGTCCACGAATCGCTGGGAGACCATCTCGCCACACCTGGCTCGACCAGAAGATATGACTTACGTAAAGTCCCACATATATGTTGGATGAGAATTGTCAGTATTGATGTTCATTTTAACTTAGGTGACACTTTTTCATCTAACAAAAGGTAATTGTAATTCAATATGATTTTTGTGTCTACAATTATACCAGCATCTGCAGTTCTTTCTTAAACAAGCTAATGGCTAGGTGTGAATAAATTAAGAGAAATCTTGGATAGAAAGGACATGCCGTTAAGTGAGGTGGAGATATTTAAGATAATTGGTAGAAAGGTTAGACAGAACTGAGCATAAATAATCACCCATGCATTGGTGATTACCACCAGTGGCACGTTCCTGCCTTATAGCTCCAGAGATTCCGTTTGATCCACTCTATGGGTGCTGTCTGTATGGAGTGTGTACATTGTCTCTTTCACCACATAGGTTTTCACCATTTGCTCTGGTTTCCTCCCACTTTCCAAAGATATACAGGTTTGTAGGTTAAATGGCTTCCGTAAATTGTAAATTATCCCTAGTGTGCAGGATAGTGGCTCGGTGGGCTGAAGGGCCTGTTTCCACGTTGTATCTCTAAAATTCCTGACATTCCTGAAAGGGTTGTGGAGCAGGAATTGACTAGAGATCATTGGATTAAAGGATGCTTTTTTAGGAAGGAGATGAGAAGACATTTCTTTAGTCAGAGGATGGTGAATCTGTGGAATTCTTTGCCACAGAAGGCTGTGGAAGCCAAGACAGTGCATATTTTTAAAGACAGAGATAGATAGATTCTTGATTAGTACAGGTGTCAGATGTTATAGGGAGAAGGCATGAGAATGGGGTTAAGAGGTAGAGATAGATCAGCTATGATTGAATGGTGGAGTGGCCTAATTCTACTCCTGTTCCTTATGACCTTATGACCTAAATGAATTTCTAACATATACAATTAAAACACAGAGAATGCAAACGCTGGAATCTAGAAAACAAAACAAAAAGCAGTTCAGGCAGAATCTGGAGAGGTGGAGGGATGGTCAACATTTCAGGTTAAGACTCTGCACCTGGGCTGAGAGAGCAGAGGGAAGATAGCAAGTATAAAGTGGTGAGAGGAGTCGTGAGACTGAGATTGGTAGGTGATAATTGGAACCAGATGAGGGGAGGTGATGATGGGCAGATGGAACCAGGAGCCGGTGCGGAACTGAGGCAGGCAAAAGGGACCGCCTATACATAGAAGGTAGACAAAAATGCTGGAGGAACTCAGCGGTGAGGCAGCATCTATGGAGAGAAGGAATAGGCGACGTTTTGGATCGAGACCCTTCTTCAGACATAGAAGTGAGAGGAGCACTTGCTGCATTTAACCTTCCCGGTCCGGTGACGAAGGGTTGATCGGTGGGATGAAGTTGGATGGCTTTTTGCAGCAATAGAAAGGGAGATCACCCTCCCAAAATCCCAGGTGTCGATGGTTTTGAAATTCGACTTCATTAATTCAGCGAATACTTTGAGTGCCTCCAATATCATTTCATTGTGAATATCAGTTCCTGCATGTATGTCTTGTAGTCATCACCATGTTTGAAAATTATTCAATAGTTATTTGTTGTAAAATCGCAAAGATTTTAGTGCTTTCTGTAAATATCCTTGCAATCATTAAAATCCCAAATGATCGGGAGGAATAAGCTTCATTTTTAGACTTTTTACAAATTTGATTGTGATGGATGAATGCACAACATGAAATGGACCTCGCCTGTCAACAGTATCCTCTGTCCTGAATTACTTGGTTGACTCAATATCTTCAGCTGTCAGGAAAAGCCAACAAATATTATCTTGTCAATGTTCCCCACATCCCATGAACAAGTTTAAAAAAACTGTTTTTCAACCAATCTATTTCATCAGTCTATTGCTTCAGTCCCATACAAGGCTGCAGCGATGCTGAAAAATAATCCCTATAAATGGCAGTGGCAGTCATTATAGTTCGAAGATAAAGTGTTTCAAGCGAAGTTTATTTCATTTTTGCGACTTCTTGAGTACGATGCAGTGATCTTATCTGAATACAGATCCAACAGTGCGGTCTAAAACCATACTTGATAAGTTCTCTATGTGGTGAGATAGCAAAATGCCCGATACCTGGGCCAAATTCTTTCAAGGTGTAGGAAGAAACTGCAGATGCTGGTTTATACTGAAGATAGACTCAAGGTACTGGAATAACTCAGTGGCCCAGGCAGCATCACTGGAGAAAAAGGAATAGATGACGTTTCGGGTCAGAACCTTTGTTCAGACTAAAAACATGAAGGCCAGAATGAAACGGGGCTGGCTGGGTAAAATGTGCTAATGACAGGTATACAAGGGTGCAAATAGTGAACTAGTAGGATGACTAGGCTGGGGGAGGGGGAGGGGTGGAGAGGTTTCAATGTGGTTGATATCTGACGTTTAATCCCATACCTTTGCATTGCAAACTTTTTTTGCATTAGTCTACAATAAAAGGGATGATTTCCAGCATCCTTGACACTAAATAAAAATAACTGATTGAAGTCAAGCTTGCACCTCTTACAATGGAGCTTATTTCTGGTTACAAGTTCCAACCAATGTTGAAAGTGATTTTAGTTTTGGGAGTGTTCATCGGTAATCTTTGGAGTCAGTCGTGAAAGTAGTAATTCCAATTTTCAGATTAGGTAATGGATATGATGGTCAAAAAAGTTGAAGAATCTGTGAGAGGGCACAAGAAGGCTTTCAAATCTGAATTGAATTCACAGTGGAAAGATATGGATTGCAAGGTTAATGTCAGGAATACTGTCTGCCAGAACTGGTGCTGCGCTGGAAAAAATGTTTAAATGATTTTACACGTGTATCCAAAGTCAATGAACATATCAACAAATCTCATCCTGATCCCCTCCAGAATATACAACACATAACTATATTCATGCAGAAAGATACAAAAAGCTGGAGTAACTTAGCGGGACATCTCTGGAGAGAAGGAATGGGTGACGTTTCGGGTCGAGACCCTTCTTCAATCTGAATTCAGGCTGAAGAAGGGTCTCGACCCGAAACGTCACCCATTCCTTCTCTCCAGCGATGCTGACTGTCCCGCTGAGGTACTCCAGTTTTTTGTGTCTATCTTCGGTTTAAACCAGAATCTGCAGTTCCTTTCTACACTATATTCATGCATTTCTTCATGTCGTCACTTCTTCACAGTCGTCCGTCTTTTTTTATTTTTTTATTTTTGTCTTGTCATATGTATGTTTTGAGCTTAGTTTTAATTATTTTTTAGCTGTGTATATGTGGGGGGGGGGGGGGGGGTGGAGGGGGGGGATGTGGGGGAAACCCAACTTTTTCCCTGTCGGGTCTCCGGTGCCATTGGGCCTAACACTGAGGAGCCGTCGGCGGACTCCGGCCACGACCAACCTGAGGGCTCCAGTCGCGGAGCCTGCGGACCTGACAACGCAAAGCTGGCCGTCTTCAGAGCGGGGAGAACTGTGGTGGCGCGCGGCAGCGACCCGACTTTGGAGCTTCGGAAGCTCCAGCTGCAGGCCCGGTGGACAGGAACATCGGTAGCTCCAGGTCCCTGGGGGGAGATCGCTTTTCGGAGCTCCCGCAACGGCAACTTCTCCCGCTGGAATCGCGGGGTTGAAAGGACACGGAGCGTGGCCTAACATCGCCCGGTGCGGGTTAGTGGCCACGGGGACTTACTATCGTCACCGGGGGCTCTAACATCGGAGCCCCAGTTCGCCTAGACGCTGCAGTTGGACTGCTGGACCGCTGGTTGGTCTGCTTGATCCGAGGGGTTTAAAGGACACGGAGCTGGGGCCTAACATCACCCGGTGTGGCTAAATGGCCACTGGACTTACCATCCTACCAAGCGGGGGGGCTTTAACATCGGAGCCCCAGTTTGCCTCAACGCTGCAGTTGGACTGCGTGTGAAGAATAAAGGGAAGAGATAAGACTTTGCCTTCCATCACAGTGAGGAGGTGTTGGAGACTCACTGTGATGGATGTTTATGTAAACTGTGTTAAGTGTGAGTCTTGGGATTTTTGTAATGTATAAAACTGTAGTAAATGTAATTTCGTTCAAACCTAGGTTTGAATGACAATAAATAGCATTCCATTCCATGTACCACATCACCAGCAAACACCGAATAGTGATCCCTAGTAACTGTCTGCTATACAACATTTTGTATGTCCTATCACACGTTCACCACATTTTCAAAATATACATGTACATATCACAAATTACATGCACTTCCAAATACAGGTGTCTGACAGCCCAAACAGACAAACATCCTAACAACTGTGTATTCTGGGGCCTCCATTTTAGTCCATCCAGTGTAATCCCTGTTTGAGCAAAGGGATAGTAATCAATACGATTCTCCTCATGACTCATAACTACTATTGTTTTTCTGGTCCACTACACTTCCGGATATAATGAACTATAAATTCAGGCCATTACACTTGTTCATCAAAAGCATACAGTGGCAGGCCTCCAAATTAAAGAGACGTAGAGTACATGAGTCCAAACAGTCCTTCCTGTAGAACATTAACCACTGAGATCTTTTCTTAATGTAAAGTTGCTGCCTTAAAGTGCCAGAGACATGAGTTGGATCCTGACTAGGGGTGCTGTCCGTATGGAGTTTGTACATTTTCTAGTTTGTATGTGGGTTTTCTCTGGATGCTCCAGTCTCCTCACACATCGCAAAGACATGCAGTGTGTAGGATAGAACTAGTGTACAGGTGATTGTTGGTCGACATGGACTCGATGGGACGAAGGGCCTGTTTCCAAAGTGTGGGTTACACTGTGATTTACGATCATACACAGGATTCAATATCTGAAGGAGGGGTCCGACCCCAAAACGTCACATTATTTTTCTGTAGAGATGCTGCCTGACTCGTAATCCCTTCACCTAAATCATTGATGTATGTTGTAAACAGCTGTGGTCCCAGCACCGAGCCTTGCGGTATCCCAGTAGTCACTGCCTGCCATTCAGAAAGGGACCTGTTAATCCCTACTCTTTGTTTCCTGTCCGGCAACCAATTTTCTATCCATGTCAGCACTCTACCCCCAATACCATGTTCCTTAATTTTGAGATTAGTGGGCAAAATTAGGGCACATGGTATTGGGGGTAGAGTGCTGACATGGTTAGCAAATTGGTTGGTAGACAGGAAACAAAGAGTAGGGATTAACGGATCCCTTTCAGAATGGCAGGTAGTGACTAGTGGGGTACCGCAAAACTCGGTGCTGGGACCGCAGCTATTTACTATATATATTAATGATTTAGATGAAGGGATAACAACTAACATTAGCACATTTTCAGATGACACAAAGCTGGGTGGCAGTGTGAACTGTGAGTAGGATGCTATGAGCATGCAGGTTGGGGGAGTGGGCAGATGCATGGCAGATAAAGTTTAATGTGGATAAATGTGAGGTTATCCACTTTGGTAGCAAAAACAGGAAGGCAGATTACTATCTAAATGGTGTTAAGTTGGGAAAAGGGGAAGTACAACAGGATCTGGGGGTCTTTGTTCATCAGTCTATGAAGGTAAGCCTGCAGCAGGCAGTGAAGAAAGCGAATGGCATGTTGGCATTTATAAAAAGAGGAGTCGAGTATAGGAGCAAAGAGGTCCTTTTGCAGTTGTACAGGGCCCTAGTGAGACCACGCCTGGAGTATTGTGAGCAGTTTTGGTCACCTAATTTGAGGAAGGACATTCTTGCTATTGAGGGAGTGCAGCGTTTACAAGGTTAATACCTGGGATGGCGGGACTGTCATATGCTGAGAGAATGCAGCGGGTGGGCTTGTACCCTCTGGAATTTCGAAGGATGAGAGGGAATCTTATTGAAACATATAAGATTGTTAAGGGTTTCGACACGCTAGAGGCAAGAAACATGTTCCCGATGTTGGGGGAGTCCAGAACCAGGGGCCACAGTTTAAGAATAAGGGATAATCCATTTAGAACGGAGATGAGGAAACACTTTTTCTTACAGAGAGTTGTGAGTCTGTGGAATTCTTTGCCTCAGGGGGCGGTGGAGGCCAGTTCTCTGGATACTTTCAAGAGAGAGCTAGATAGGGCTCTTAAAGATAGCGGAGTCAGGGGATATGGGGAGAAGGCAGGAACGGTGTACTGATTGGGGATGATCAACCATGATCACATTGAATGGCGCTGCTGGCTCAAAAGGCTGAATGGACTACTCCTGCACCTATTGTCTATTATTTATTGTCTATTGTCTATTGCTTGAGCTCACCTGAAATGAAAGCAAATGGATTGTATTCTTGGTTGGCCCCGCATGCCCTGTGCTTTTGCTTTTGCTTTGCCTTTGCTTTGCTGAGCTCACCTGAAATGAAAGCAAATGGATTATATTGTTGGCTGGCCCCACCTGCCTTGTGTTTGACTTGAAATGGATTGACTTGACATGAAATGGATTG
Source organism: Amblyraja radiata (assembly GCF_010909765.2). Lineage (NCBI taxonomy): Eukaryota > Metazoa > Chordata > Chondrichthyes > Rajiformes > Rajidae > Amblyraja > Amblyraja radiata. Next base: position 70,214,925 of record NC_045959.1, on the reverse strand, counting down.
AAATGGATTGTTAGCCCTGCACTCACCGTGCTTGATTTGACATGACCCATGCCAGTGCTCCAGAACCCCCCACTGGCCACCAATGTTGGAATTCGTAGAGAAGTGGAATATTGCGTTGGGGGACCAGCCCTCCCGTTTGAACCTAGGACTCAACGGGTCCCACTTAGTCTAGTATAAGATTATTAAGGGGTTGGATGCGCTAGAGGCGGGAAACATGTTCCCGATGTTGGTGGAGTCCAGAACCAGGGTCCACAGTTTAAGAATAAGGGGTAAGCCATTTGGAACGGAGATGAGGAAATACATTTCCAAGTGGAATTCTCTGCCTCAGAGGGCAGTGGAGGCCGGTTCTCTGGATACCTTCAAGAGAGAGCTAGATAGGGCTCTTAAAGATAGCGGAGTCAGGGGATATGGGGAGAAGCATTTTGTGTCTATACACATAATTCAAAGGGAAGATCAGACCTCAAATGTGTGCTACATGATGTTATCACCGTGACTTTTGGATCCTTTGGGTTTATGTAAGGGCACAAGCCATACAATTCAATTTACAAATAGCCTGGAATGTTTTATAATGACAGAACCATAATTCTTTATCATGATTCTGCACAAAAATGACCCATGACATGATTGATATTTTGGGCCTTTATCATGACAAGGGTATATTTTTTAAATTGTTGTGCACTGAGATTTAAATTAAACTCAATGATCTTTGTAAAGATTTATGTTTGATTTTCAGTCCTGGAGGAGTGTAAGATAACTGAGATTGGCCGTTACCTTAATACGAATTGATAACTGGTCTTGTAGATTTGCATAAATGTAATTAGTTTAAAATGTGAGGCAGTTGTTTCTTTTCCTAATCTTAATCCTCCACAAATATATAGTTATGTAGGGAGTGATAAGTACTTTTTTGGAATACTTGCAATCAGATGTCACTTATGTGGTAAGTCAATAAATACTTTTTTTTGTTTGAGGGCTAACTGGAGCAAATTGCCGTAGCTCATAACACCCAAGTGTTTTGCAGTATTAGGTGGACTTCGCACACAGGTCTTCCATTTTGTGGAATGCACTTGCGAAGTGAGATGAACAAGGGAGAGAGGAGTTGGGGAGAGGAAGGTGAGAAATGGGTGATGACAACAGACTGACATAGGGACATTGTGGTCAGGGATCAGCAGGTGCCATTGACAATAGGGAATTGTGAGGGCAGAGAGACCTCAGCAACATTGAATTATTAGGGTTTCCATGGGCAGGGATTGGTGCCGCGAATCAATGGTCAAAGATGGTAGGAGAGGAGTTCCTGGCGTATCACTGGTGATCGGAATTCTCGTCAGTCGTGAGCAATGTGTAAGGTCCCCCATCTCCCAATGAAATGTGGTAGGGGTTTGTCAGCTCAATTGATTCAATGGGTAAAAAAGTCAGAAGTTAGAATTGGTGGTCGGTGGGATTAAAAATCACAATGGCTCAGATTTTGCAGAGAGTCTCGATGGAAATGGTTGCCCATTGTCAGTTAAGTCGACACAACAATGGGACATTGTACAGCAAAAAAGATTGAGAACCTTGTACCATGGTGCCATGGGTTCTTAACATCAGTTCTTTGCATCAGCAAGATGAAAGAGTTGATTGTTGACCTAAGGAAGCAGGGAGCTGAAGACAAACCTGCTCTCTCATCAACAAAACTACTATAGGGCTGGTCATTTGTTTCAGCATCCAAATCACAGGCTATTAACTTGATCTTTTTGCACTGAGGCAGTGATCAAGAAAGTGTACCGGCCGTGATCAAGAAAGTGTACCGGCAGTGATCAAGAAAGTGTACCAGAATATTTACTTTATTCGGTTTCTGATAAGAATTAGCATGTCTTTGCGGATTCTGTAGAACTTCTACTGAAACATAGAAACATAGAAACATAGAAAATAGGTGCAGGAGTAGGCCATTCGGCCCTTCGAGCCTGCACCGCCATTCAATATGATCATGGCTGATCATCCAACTCAGTATCCTGTACCTGCCTTCTCTCCATACCCCCTGATCCCTTTAGCCACAAGGGCCACATCTAACTCCCCCTTAAATATAGCCAATGAACTGGCCTCAACTACCATCTGTGGCAGAGAATTACAGAGATTCACCACTCTCTGTGTGAAAAATGTTTTTCTCATCTCGGTCCTAAAAGATTTCTCCCTTATCCTTAAACTGTGACCCCTTGTTCTGGACTTCCCCAACATCGGGAACAATCTTCCTGCATCTAGCCTGTCCAACCCCTTTAGAATTTTGTAAGTTTCTATAAGATCCCCCCCAATCTTCTAAATTCTAGCGAGTACAAGCCGAGTCTATCCAGTCTTTCTTCATATGAAAGTCCTGACATCCCAGGAATCAGTCTGGCGAACCTTCTCTGAACTCCCTCTATGGCAAGAATGTCCTTCCTCAGATTAGGAGACCAAAACTGTAAGCAATACTCCAGGTGTGGTCTCACCAAGACCCTGTACGACTGCAGTAGGACCTCCCTGCTCCTATACTCAAATCCTTTTGCTATGAACGCTAACATACCATTCGCTTTCTTCACTGCCTGCTGCACCTGCATGCCTACTTTCAATGAATGGTGTACCATGACACCCAGGTCTCGTTGCATTTCCCCTTTTCCTAATCGGCCACCATTCAGATAATAGTCTACTTTCCTGTTTTTGCCACCAAAGTGGATAACCTCACATTTTACTTCGGAGCCACTAGAGTGACTACGTGAAGAACCCCGCCAGGACGCATGCGTGTCATATCGCTACACGCATTGCGAAACGTCAGGCGGGGTGGAACGACGTTCCCCCCGCAGCGGCAGTTTAAAAAGCCGGAACCAGCAGGTAAGAGTTACTCTGCGGTCTTTTTGTGTGTTTCCTATACCAACTTACAGGTGGGAAGCATGGACAAGTCAAAGAAAGCAACAAGGGCTGCGACAAAGCTGGTGGGGGAGGACCGCGGAGTAGCGGGCAGCTAGCAGCGGCCAGCGGCACTTGAATCACCGATAATGGGATCAGCTGTGCCCGATGTCGCCTCCGCACCGGCCAGATCCACTCCGCGGCCGGGCGATAAGGCAAGACAGAAAACTAACAAAGTCGTGGACTCAGATGAGTCCGACTTTGAGCAACCGCGGGCGGCCAGCGACCGTGAGCGCTGGAGCCGGATGGAGCGGTGTGTGGAGCATTTGCTCCAACGTGACCGGCTCCGGGAGATGGAGTCGAGTCACTGTGGGCTCTATGGAAAACCCACAGCAGCACCTCTTGTAGGGCTGCACAGTGTTTCTCCCTCATCAGAGGGGAGCACTGGGGGTCAGTACTGGGCTGATCCTGAAGAGGGGTTCGCAGAAGAAAAATCAGGTGTACAGGGGATGCAGGAATGAAAAAATCTGCTGGACATGGTGTCCAACTTCATACAGCCAGACCAGACTGGCCAAAACCTGGAGCAAAAGCTTGCTGCCAGTATAGACTATATGTCTTTTAACCAGCTACAAGAACAGGCTGTATATCCCTGAATGTTCCAGTAGTCAATACTTGTATATGGAAACATATTGGAATAGGAGTTAGAGGCATGGATGTCAAACTCCAAAAGGTATTAAAACTCCTAACAGCAGGGATAACAGCATTCGCCCGCACAGTGGATGAGAAGGACATATCCCAGGACCAACAGGTTGCACTGGCATTGCTTTTCAACACTCAATATGAGATAAACAGCATCAGGAAGAATGCCATCCGACCCACTTTAAATCCGACATTCGTGGGTCTGTGCAAACCTGGGAACATAAAACCACCAACACTACTATTTGGAGGTAACCTATCGAAGCAAGTCAAGGAGCTCGATGAGGAAGCAAAAACCCTGGGACTCATAAAAGGGACTTCATCAAAAGCCCACTACAGCCACAGACAGCACCCCTAAGCACCCACCAGTAGAACAAGACCGACTGGTGAAAGCTCGAAGGTCCGGTACACCAAACATGAGTCTTTTTTAGGCCATGGCCCAGGCTGGCCTTCTTGGAAGATACACGAACCTCCAACATCAACCAAACCACAAACCCAGACACCACCGCCTCAACATCAACGAAGGATTTACAAAAAGAAGTAAACCTGCCACTGGTAACTATGGAGGTAGGTGGGTCTGGTTCCCTACAAAATACAGGGAGCATGGAGGTTGGGGGGAGATTACACTCCTTTCTGGATGCATGGAGCATGTTAACTACCGATACTTATATTTTAAGCAGTATCCAGGGATATAGAATAGAATTTATACACAAGTACAGCCCTCCAGTTCAACATATACCGAACCGAATGTTCATACTTTCTGGTAAAGAGAAATCAGAAGCGCATGCTGAACTGGAGCGGCTTTACGCAAAAGGTGTAATTGAAAATTCCCAACACGAACCGATAGAATCCGTGTCCAATATATTTACCAAAAACAAAAAAGATGGTGGTTGTCGCATCATAATAGATCTGACCAAATTGAATACATTTGTACAATATATTCATTTAAAAATGGAAACCTTTGTTACTGCTAAACAATTGATTTCCAAAGGTTACTTCATGGCTAGCATCGATTTAAAAGATGCTTACTATTCAGTGCCTATACGAGGTGACCACAGATGCTTCTTAAAATTCAACTGGATGGGACAGTGCTGGCAGTGCAGAGCGCTGCCAAATGGATAAACATCAGCCCCCAGACTGTTCACAAAAATTTTGAAACCAGCCCTAGCGTTTCTACGGAAACGAAAACACATGGTCATGGCATATCTAGATAACGTACTTATTGCGGGCAAACTTTGGAATTGGCCAAACAAACTGTAACAGCCACAAAACAGTTATTTGAAAAACTGGGGTTTATCATCCATCCAGTTAAATCTAAATTAACGCCTTCCACTACTATGGACTATTTGGGGTTCACCATTGACTCAGTTCACATGTCGGTGACTTTGCCAAAGGGAAAGGCTATAGACTTAATAGAGGCTTGCAATAACCTCATTGACATCAGTAAACCATCCATCAGATTGGTAGCAAAAGTAATTGGCAAAATGGTGGCTGCCTTTCCAGCCACACAATTTGGACCTTTACATTACCAAAATTTACAGAGAGCAAAAATACATGCACTCAAAATCAATGCTAGTCATTTTGACAGACCAATGAAGCTACCAATCAAAGCTATAATGGAACTAAAATGGTGGATAGATAACATTCGGCTTTGTTTCAATCCAATCATTATCAGCAACCCTTCAATGGTGCTACAAACTGATGCCAGTGCACTTGGTTGGGGTGCCACCAATTCCATCTCCAGCTGTGGAGGTAGATGGACTGCTCAGGAGGCATCATTATTACTAACACTGGGCATAAACTACCTGGAAATGTTGAGTGCATTCTATGGCCTAAAGTCATATTGTACTGGGTCATATCACCAGCATGTTAGACTACAGATTGACAATACCACCGTGGTAGCATATATCAACCACATGGGTGGAAACAAATCGACATCATGTGACAATCTGGCTAATACAATTTGGCAGTGGTGTATCCAGAGAGATATTTGGATATCAGCTACTTACCTACCAGGTAAACTAAATTTAGTGGCAGACACCAGGTCACGCAAATTTAATGAAAACACCGAATGGATGTTGAATAAAAAAGTATTTGCTGATATTACAGCACGATATGGAACACCAGATATCGATCTATTCGCATCCAGGCTTAATCACCAATTATCAAATTATGTTTCATGGGAACCAGACCCTGGGGCAGTGGCGACAGATGCATTTTCGCTGCATTGGGGGAAATTGTTTATTTATGCATTCCCTCCTTTCTGCCTCATCAGTCGGGTATTAAGGAAAATACAGCAGGACTCTGCGTCTGGTATTTTGGTAGTACCCGATTGGCCTACTCAACCATGGTTCGCAGTGATACTGAACATGGTATTAGAACCATGTATCACCATCCCGAATAGACCAGACTTGTTGGTTCATCCCGTAACAAGGGATAGCCACCCATGTCATAATTATTTGAATTTATTAATTTGTAGAGTTTAAAAATACCTCTACTACAGCTGGGACTGACAGACCGAACAGTGAACATGATTTCGGCGGCCCAAAGACAGTCCACCAAAAAACAGTATCTGGTCTATATCAGGAAGTCGGAGATGTATTGTAACAAAAACAGCATCACCTACATAGATATGAACGTCCCGTTTGTTCTGGAATATCTGGCAGGGCTCCATTATGATGAGGGGCTCAGTTATAGTGCCATCAACTGCGCCAGAAGTGCCTTATCAACTTATCTATGGCAAGGAACAGAGCGTCACTCTGTTGGGACTCTCCCACTGGTAACAAAACTTATGAGGGGAATTTTTAATACCAATCCCCCAAGAACCAGGTACTCCCAAATATGGGATGTGAGTATTGTCCTGAAGATGCTCAGGAATTGGTCGCCAGCAACAGCTCTGTCCCTACATAGACTGACATTAAAAACAGTCATGCTAATGGCATTGGTCACGGCACAAAGGGTACAGTCATTACATAAATTAAGACTGGACAACATGACTTCTTCATCTGAAAATATTACGTTTCATATTTATGAATTAGTAAAGCAGAACAGACAGGGATCAGCAGGCCTCAATATAGAATTTAGGTCTTACCCAATAGATGATCGTCTCTGTATAGTAAGACATTTGTCGTTATACATGGAGAAAACGAAAATCATCAGAGGCAATGAGAAGGCACTTTTAGTCAGCCATAAGCAACCACACAAAAGAGTGATGGTCCAGACCATCTCAAGATGGCTGAAACAGGTTCTAACACAGGCTGGGGTGGATACTAATTGTAGGTGGTTATGCATGCAACCAAATATGTAGCTACCTCATTACCATTTGACACTCCCACCTTAGGTAGTATAACTGTAGTATCTGCATGCACCCTCCCTCTCTTGGTTCCAGTACGTGTGTAGACCAGTTGTGGTCAGTGCTGGGACGTGTGGATGTAGTGTCTTAATAAAGACTTAGTGAAGGATTAAGGACCACGTCTAAATACATCTACACTAATATTTTTAAATCTCATTCCACCAGGGCTGCAGCTACATCGGCAGCTATGCAGTTGGATGTACCAATGGACCAAATCCTCAAGGCAGCAGGATGGTCAGGGGAAAAAACATTCCAACTATTTTATCATAAACTAGTCATGAAACCTGGAACATTTGCAGAAACAATTTTAAGTTCTGTAATTTAATTTACCCCATAAATAGGGGTTATAATTTGTGTTAATAAATTTCATGGATTTTAATGTCGGATTCATGTCTAAATTATGTTGACACAATTCCTCCTACAGTCATTAAGGCAGATGTGATGCATGGACTCGTTTCCACGGCATGAAATCACAGAGCTTTGAAATCTTCACGTAGTCACTCACGTGACTCCGAAGTAAAATAGTAAGATTAAACGAGAACTTACCAGTTCGAAGTTTGATCATTATTTTATGAGGAGTACGTTGAGGGAATACGTGCCCTCTGCTCCCACCCATGATCATATACTCAACTGGTATTTCTTTCTCTAATCTTACTATGTTTAAGTCATTACAGTTATCTGTGATTTCACACCGCTGCTTTGAAGAATGACACGCATGCGTCCTGGCGGGGTTCTTCACGTATTCCCTCAACGTACTCCTCATAAAATAATGATCAAACTTCGAACTGGTAAGTTCTCGTTTAATCTTACTATTTATCCACATTATACTGCATCTGCCATGCATTTGCCCAAACCAGCCTATCCAAGTCACTTTGCAGCCTCCTAGCATCCTCCTCACAGCTAACACTGCCCCCCAGCTTCGTGTCATCCGCAAACTTGGAGATGTTGCATTCAATTCCTTCGTCCAAATCATTAATATATATTGTACATAGCTGGGGTCCCAGCACTGTGCCTTGCGGTACCCCACTATTCACTGCCTGCCATTCTGAAAAGGACCCGTTTACTCCTACTCTTTGCTTCCTGTCTGCTAGCCAGTTCTCTATCCACATCAATACTGAACCCCCAATACCGTGTGCTTTAAGTTTATATCCAATCCAATCCAACTTTATTTGTTAAGCACTTTAAAACAACCAATGTTGACCAAAGTGCTGTACAGAAGAATAAACAAGACATCATAAACAGACAACATAACAGCTCACATGAGGCGCAAAAATTTCATATGAAATACAACAATAAATTAAAAGACATAAAACATGAGTAAAAATAATAGCCACGCAATAAAAGCAATCAAAATAAGAAATTAAATCAAATAAATAAAGTCGACATCTTACTGGGTATCAAAGGCCACGGTGAAGAGATGGGTTTTAAGAAGTGATTTAAAAACAGACAGAGAAGAGGCCTGTTTAATGTGGAGAGGCAGATTGTTCCATAATTTGGGTGCCGACACAGCAAAGGCACGGTCCCCTCTGAGCTTCCGCTTAGTTTTAGGCCCACTCAGGAGCAGCTGATTATCTGACCTGAGAGAGCGGGCGGGTGTATAAGGGTGTAGAAGCTCAGATAGATAGGGCGGGGCAAGACCATTCAGGGATTTAAAAGCAAATAAAATCATTTTTAAATGGATCCTAAACTGAATAGGCAACCAGTGGAGTGAGGCTAAAATGTGCGAAATGTGCTCATGTTTACGTGTGCCAGTTAAAAGACGTACAGCTGCATATAATAATCTCTTATGTGGGACTTTGTCGAAAGCCTTCTGAAAGTCCAGATATAACACATCCACTGGTTCTCCCTTATCCACTCTACTAGTTACATCCTCGAAAAATTCTATAAGATTCGTCAGACATGATTTACCTTTCATAAATCCATGCTGACTTTGTCCAATGATTTCACCACTTTCCAAATGTGCTGCTATCCCATCTTCAATAACTGACTCTAGCAGTTTCCCCACTACCGATGTTAGACTAACTGGTCTGTAATTCCCCGTTTTCTCTCTCCGTCCCTTTTTAAAAAGTGGGGTTACATTAGCTACCCTCCAAACTCCAGAATCTAAAGAGTTTTGAAAAATTATCACTAATGCATCCACTATTTCTGGGGCTACTTCCTTAAGTACTATGGGAGTACTCTGGCCCTGGGGATTTATCCGCCTTTAATCCATTCAATTTACCTAACACCACTTACCGGCTAACCTGGATTTCACTCAGTTCCTCCATCTCATTTGATCACTGGTCCCCCGCTATTTCCGGCAGATTATTTATGTCTTCCTTAGTGAAGACAGAACCAAAGTAGTTATTCAATTGGTCTGCCATGTCCTTGTTCCCCATGATCAATTCACCTGTTTCTGACTGCAAGGGACCTACATTTGTTTTAACTAATCACCACAATTTGGTTGAAGCACTATAGAAAGCATTCTGACAGAATGAACCTCACCTGGTAAGGCAGCTGCTCTGCTCCTGGCCACCTGAATCTGCAAACAGTGATGAACACAGCCCAGTCCATCACAGGCTCATCACTTCCATTCATCTGGTCCGCCTTCACGGTGCATTGCGTCAGGACTATCGTCAAGCATGAGAGCCACCATGGTAATTCCCTTTCTCTTTGACTTTTTGGGAGAAGGCAGAGAGTCTTGAAATCTCAGAGTCCAAACTTGAGAAAAGCTTCTTCCCCACTGCTATCAGACTTGTGAACTAATGACCTCTTCTATACTTTCTTCCCAGAGATGCTGCCACGTAGGCTTAATCTTAACACTACTTCATTCTGCTATTCCATTGCTGTGCATTAGTATATTTTGTTTGCACTACTTGAATTTGCACAACAATGGTGCATTTTACTTCGGAGTCACGTGAGTGACTACGTGAAGAACCCCGCCAGGATGCATGCGTGTCATATCGCTTTCACGCTTGCGAAATGACAGGCGGGGTGGAGCATTCCCCCGCAGCGGTAAGTTTGAAACCGCGACCTGCAGGTAAGTGATTTACTCTGCGGTAGTGTTTGTCCCCGCGCTGTTTTTACACAGGGGGGGGGGGAAGCTGGACAAAATAGTGTCCACAAGTGCTGCGAGTGAAGCTGGCTGGGGAGGACTGCGAAGTTGCGGGAGCCAGCAGCAGAAGAAGGCACAAGCCCCGTAAGTGGGATCAGCTGTGCCGACTTTTGGTCACGCGCCGGCCAGAACACCACGGCCGGGCGGGAGACTATTCAGAATGGGGCCGTCGACTTTGACAAGTCAAAACGGCAGGAGGCGGGGTGGAACGACGTTCCCCCGTAGCGACAGTTTAAACCTGGACCTGCAGGTAAGTGAAACTGCGGTCTTTATTCTCCCCATACTATTTCACAGGTGGGGAAACATGGAGAGCTGTGCAAACAATGGCAGGCGGCACAGGAATCACCCATAAGGGAACAGCTGTGCCCGACTTCGCTCCCGCACCGGCCAGATTAAACACCATGGTTGGGCGGGAGACTATACAGAATGGAGCCGTTGGCTTTGACAAGTCAAAACGGCAGGAGGAGGGGTGGAAGACGTTCCCACTTAACGGCAGGTTTTAAGCCTAGGACCTGCAGGCAAGTGATACTGCGGTCTTTATTGTTCCCATACTGTTCTACAGGTGGGGGGAAACATGCACAAGGCAAAGAAGTCGACCAGAGCTGGCGGGGGAAGACCGCGGAGTTGCGGACGCCAGCAGCGGCCTGCGGCACAGGAATCATCCGTAAGGGAACAGCTGTGCCCGACTTCGCCCCCGCACCGGCCAGATTAAACACTGCATCTGGGCGGGAAGGCAAGAAGAAAACCAAAAGAGTCGAGGACTGATGAGTCCGACTTTGGGCGGCCAGCGACCGTGAGCGCTGGAGCCGGTTGGAGCGGCTTATGGAGCCGAGCTCTAACATGACAGGCTCCGGGAGATGGAGTCTAGTCACTGTGGGCACTATGTAAAACCCACAGCAGCACCTCTTGTAGGGCTGCACAGTGCATCTCCCTCGTCAGAGGGGAGTACTGGGGGGTCAATTCTGGGCTGACCCTGAAGATGGGTTTTGACGAACAAAACTACAAGTGTGCATGGGGTGCAGGAAGGCAAAATCTACTGGTCATGGTGTCCAAATACATACAGCCAGACCACGATGGACACCACTGCAAAAATACTTGGGACCAGGAAACTGCGCATCCCTGAATGTTCCAGTCGTGGAAATAGCATCTGGAAACATGTCGGAGCAGGACTTAGGAAAGCCCTGGGGCTCATAAAGGCGACAACATTAAGGATCTCCTACAGCCAAAGACAGCACCCTTATGCACCCACCAGCAGAACAAGAGAAGCTGGTGAAAGCTCAAAGGCCGGGCATACAGGACAGCGGTCTTTTAGACCATAGCCCAGACCGGCCTTTCTGGAAGATGCGCAAACCCCCAACCCAAAAACAAACCCAGACACCGGCGCCTCAACCTCCACGAAGACCACACAGAAGAAGCAAACTTCCACTGGTAACAATGGAGGTAGGTGGGTCTGGTCCCTTACAAATTATAGGAAGAGTGGATAATACACACATTGGTGGGAGATTACACTCTTTTGGATACATGGTGTATATTAACTACAGACACTTATATCCTAAGCAGTATCCAGGGATATACCATTGAATTGTGCAAAAGGGGTAATAGGTAAACCCAACACGATTGGCTGGATTACAGTGTACTATATATTCAGTACAAAATGGGAACTGGTAACTGCTAAAGGACTGATTTCCAAAGGCTACTCCATGGCTAGCATCGACCTAAAAGATGCTTACTATTGTGCCTACACGGACTGATCACAAAAGTTATTTAAAAAAATTCAACTGGATGGGACAGCTCTGGCAGTATAGAGCTCTACCAAATACATAATCATATGATCATACTAATTGTGGGCATAACTTTGGAGTTGGCCTAATTAGCTGTAACAGCCACCATACAATTGGGTGAAAACTGGGGTTATCATCCATCCAGTTAAATCTAAACTAACGCCTACAAACATAATGGATTATTTGGTGTTCACTATTGACAGCTCACATGTCAGTGACTTTACCAAAGGACAAGGCTACAGTCTTAACTGAGGCCTGCAACAACCCCACTGACATCAGTGAACCGTCTATCAGATTGGTAGCAAGTATAATTGGCATATTCGGAGGGGGTGCTGCTATGGCAGCAGCCATGTCATGCAGCTCGTCTGTTTTTCAACTTTTTTTTCTTTTTTTAGTATGTTTTAAAGTCTGTATTTAATGTTTCTTTGTGTGTTTTGTGTGGGGGGTGGTGTGGGGGGGGGTAAGGGGGAACCGCTTCGGTCGCCTCCTCCACGGAGAGGCGAGTTTTTCCAGGTCGCCTCCCCTGTGGCCTAACATCAAGGATCGACGCGGCCTTTCCCGGAGACGCGCCCGGGGCTTCAGCGGCGGGCGCAGCGTGGACTCTCGGCGTGGAGCAGGTGAGCCATTGCTGGGGCTCGCTGGAGGGGAGCGCTCCGTTTCGCTGGCCCGGGGCAGCTGGCAGCCTGAAGTCGCAGCCTGAAGTCGCAGCCTGAAGTCGCGGTCTGCAGAGCTCCAGCTGGTGCGGCGTCTACAGCCCGGGATCTCACGTTGGGGACCCGGGGGAAGAAGAAGCCATCACTGCCGGCCCGCGGCAAACTTCTACCGCGGGTCCGGCATGGACTTACCATCACCCCTGGAGGGGAGCTTCGACCACCGGCCCTGCAGTCTACGGTGCTTCTGGCTGCGGTGGGGACTTAAATCTTGACCGCCGGTCTGCGGCCTACAACACCTTAAAGCCGCGGTCTCCGGTGAGGAAGAGCCGATCCTGGACTGACTCTGGACTCTGGTCCTGACCACGGGGGGGAAATGGAGGAGGACTGGCCAAATTTTGTGCCTTCCACCACAGTGATGAATGCTGTGGTGGATGTTTGTGTTACAGTTTTATTGTGGTTGTGTGTTCTTTATTATTGTATCGCTGCAGACAACCCAAATTTCCACCAGCTTGGCTGTGTGGCAATAAATTATATCTAATCTAATTATATCTAAATTATATCTAATCTAATCATATAGTGTCTGCCTTTCCAGCCACACAATTTGGACCTTTGTATTACCAAAAATCTACAAAGGGCAAAATACAAACACACAAAGTTAATACTGGTCATTTTGACAGACCAATAAGCCACCAATCAAAGCTTATGGAATTAAAATGGTGGAGGGATAACATTCGGCATTGTTCCAACCCTATCGTTATCAGCAAACCCTTAGTGGTGCTACAAACTGATGCCAGTGCGCTTGGTTGGGGCACTACCAATTTCCATCTCCATCTGTGGAGGTAGATGAAAGGCACAGGAGGCATCATTATCACAGACACTGGGCATAAACTACCTGGAAATGTGGGGTGCGTTCTATGGCCTAAAGTCATACTGCTCTGGGATAAATCACCAGCGTGTTAGACTACAGAGTGACAATCTGACTAATACAATTTGGTAATGGTGTATCCAGAGAAATATTGGAATATCAGCTACTTACCTACCAGGTAACCCAATATTCAGTGACAGACATCAGGTCATGCAAATTCAATAAAATAAGACTTAATCACCAGTTACCAAACTGTGTTTCTTGGGAACCAGACCTGGGACAGCAGGGACAGATGCTTTTCACTGCATTGAGGGGGCAATTGTTTATCTATGCATTCTCACCTTTTCTGCATCATCAGTCGGGTATTACGAAAAATACAACAAGACTCAGCGTCTGTTAATTGGTAGTGCCGATTGGCCTACTTAACCATGGTTCCCTGTGATACTCAACATGGTGTTTAACCATGCATCACCATCCTGAAACAACCAGATTGGTTCATCCCGTAACAGGGGAACCCATCCATGTCAAAAACAACAAACCTATCAATTTGTAGAGTCTAAAGAAACCTCTACTGCAACTGGGACTGGCGGACCGAACATTGAACACTATCTCAGCGGGCCACAGACAGTCCACCAAAAACTATATCTGGTATACATCAGGAAATGGGAGATATATTGTCACAGAAACAACATCACCTACAGTTTGATGAACATAACGTCTGTTCTCGAATTCCTGGCAGGCCTCCATTATGATGAGGGGCTCAGTTACAGTGCCATTAACTGCGCCAGAAGTGCCCTATCAATATATCTATGGCGAGGATCAGAGCGTCATTCTGTTGGGACTCACCCCTGGTAACCAAACTTATGACCGGAATTTTTAATATCTATCCCCCAAGAACCAGGTACTCTCTAAATGGGATATGAGTATTGCCCTAACGTTGCTAAGGAATTGGTCTCCAGCAACAGCTCTGTCCCTGCAAAGAGTGACGCACAAAACAGTCATGCTGATGGCTTTGGTCACGGCACTAAGGGTACAGTCGTACATAAGTTAAGGCTGGACTATGACTTCTTCAACAGGAATATAACGTTTCATATTACGAATTAGTCAAACAGAACAGACCGGGATCATCAGTCCTCAAAATAGAATTTAGGGATTACCCTACAGATATCGTCTCTGTATAATAAGACAATTATTGTTCTATATGGAGAACACCAAAAACATCTGAGGCTATGAGATGGCACTACTAATCAGCCACAAGCAACCCCACAAAAAAGTGTCAGTTCAAACTATTTCCAGATGGCTGAAACAGGTTTTAAACAACAGCTGGGGTGGATACTAACATATTCAAATCTCATTCCACCAGGGCTGCAGCTACATCGGCAGCTATGGAGTTGGACGTACCGATGGACCAAATCCTGGAGACAGCTGGATGGTCAAGGGATAAAACGTTCCAACAATTCTACCATAAACCAGTGGTTAAACCTGGAACTTTTGCAGAATCAATTTTAAGTTCTGTAATATGATTTCACTCCATGAAATAGGGGCTATAATTTGTTGTTAATAAATCTATCATGGATTTCAATGTCGGATTCATGTTTAAACATGTTAACACAATTCCTCCCTTACTCAATTAAGGCAGATGTGATGCATGGACTCGTTTCCACGGCATGAAATCACAGAGCTTTGAAATCTTCACGTAGTCACTCACGTGACTCCGAGTTAAAATAGTAAGATTAAACGAGAACTTACCAGTTCGAAGTTTGATCGTTATTTTATGAGGAGTAACGTTGAGGGATTACGTGCCCTCCGCTCCCACCCTTGATCATAAAGTTCAACTGATATCCTCTTCTCTAATCTTACTATGTTCAGTCATTACAGTTATCTGTGATTTCACACCGCTGCTTTGAAGAATGACACGCATGCGTCCTGGTGGGGTTCTTCACGTATTCCCTCAACGTACTCCTCATAAAATAACGATCATACTTCGAACTGGTAAGTTCTCGTTTAATCTTACTATTATTTTTGCTGCTTTGCAGTTGTTGTTCTATTTATCATTAGTGTATGTATACCGATTACTCTGAGCTTCATCTGAACTAGGAATGTCATTGTGACATTTATTTCAATGTTGTTCATTGACAGAACAAAATGATCAGATTCTAATCTGAATTGGAATCTGACAGTTTTAACAACTAACTTTGAAACATCAGTTCACTACAGAATTCAAGGAGTTATGTGAATTTATCTTGTGAATCTTAAATACTGTTGAGCTTGAGCAGCATCACCTCACAATAGGTTTTGTTTTACTTGTGGCATTGGTCATTTTGCTTCTGATTTGGCATAATGCATGTTATGTATCCTATACTTATACAACCAAATTGTGGAGTAAGTTTACAATTAGAGCACAGGGTGGGAGATCTCAGATACTTGTCAACCATGTTCAGGTTGTGGTAAATTATCGGCCACATTGCTACCTGCTTGTTGGTATTCTTCATGTCTCTTTCCTTTGTCTTTTATAGTCACAGAGTCATGGAATCATAAAGTGTGGAAACAGGCCCTTCGGCCCAACTTGCCCACACCGACCAACATGTCCCATCTACACTGGTCCCACCAGCCTGCATTTGGCCCAAATCCCTCTAAAAAATGTCCTATCCATGTACCTGTCTAAATGTTTCTTAAACATTGCGATATCACCTGCCTCAATTACCTCCTTCAGCAGCTCATTTCATATACCTAAAACCCTTTGTGTGAAAAGATTACCCCTCAGGTTCCTATTAAATCTTACCCCTTCACCTTAAACCTATGTCTAAGGTTCTTGATTTTCTTATTCTGGGCAATGGGCTCAGATGCGAGATCAGTGGACTATTTCTGCACACTTTGCCACTAGGCAGTTGTGCGTAGGTATAACAATACTCTACTGGACAGTTTGTAAGAAAATATATTCACTGTGCATTTGCACATGTGACAATAAAGCATAATTGAGATTTTTAAAAACCTGTATCTGAAAAGAGAGAGCAAGAAGCCTTATAGAAATGGCAGAAAATATCATCAGCAAATGGGGCAAGAAGAATTCTTGCTCCCATGAATTGTGCAGAAAGTAAAAGTGAAAGTAAATTCAAATATATATAAAACAATAGAATATTTAACCAATCATTTTTCTAGTTATAATTTTAATCTTAATATCTGGTCAAAACAATCATCCCAGCTTTTCCTAATGGAATTGTCTGTGCTTGTGAAAGTAATGGGAACTAAAGTGTATTTGGTGGTGTGGTTCTCTTTTAATCATAGAATATCACATTGCAGAGAGAAGTCTTTTGGTCTTTCTTGGTGGTGCCAATACATCATTCAAGCAATGAAACTGTTCCCACACACTTCTTTTTCCCCAGAGCTCTGCAAAGTTGTTCCTTAAACTATTTATCTAATTCCCCTTTTAAAGCTTCTATTTAATGTTGCAGGCAGTGCATTCCAGATTTCTTTTCATTGTATAATAAAATATTTCATCGTCATTCTTTCAACAATCATTCTAAATCTGTGCCATTGGTTACAGACCCTTCTGCTACAGAAAACAATTTCTCTCAATCTACTCTATTAAAACCATCTATTATTTTTAACTCCATTATTAAATCTTCTATTAACCTTCTTAGTTCTGAGAACAACCTCCCAGTCTATTCCTATAACTGAATGCAAACAATCCTGAAACCATGATATCTGCTTCATATACATGCCCACAACTAAACTTAATATTCCACTGAGTGCTAACCCCCGCTATAAACATTTGGCCTAACTTCCTTGTTCAGTTGCTCAATTTAAAAAAAACATTTTATCATCTTGTTCTGTTACAAATATTTATGTGCATTTACCATTATGTTGCTGCTTCCGTTTAAATTTGCAACTTAAATTATATTACTTCTCCCCATTCTTCCTGGATATTGTCTCAATCCATATTTTATCAATGTTAAAATGTCACAGCTTCTTTTTCTAACTCCTACATCTTTTTTAAACTAAAGCACATTTTCTAGCCTGCTGTTATTTCAGACTACACTCACATTGGTATAATTTAGTTTAGTTTAGTTTAGAGATACAGCGCATAAACCAGCCCTTCAGCCCACCAAGTCCGCACCGTCCAGCGATCACCACAAATTACCATCTTACTAGGGACAATTTACACTTATACCAAGCCAATTAACTTACAAACCGATACATCTTTGGAGCGTGGGAGGAAACCGAATATCTCAGAGAAAACCAATGCAGTTACAGGGAGAACGTACAAACTCCGTACAAACAGCACCCGTAGTCGGGATCGAACCAGGGTCTCCGGTGCTGCAAGCCCTGTAAGGGAGCAACTCCACCGCTGTCCCAACGGTCTTGGACCGCCATTCATTGTGATCATAGCTGATCATCCACAATTAGTAACCCGTGCCTGCCTTCTCACCATATCACTTGATTCCATAAGCCCTGAGAGCTCTATCTAACTCTTTTAAATTCATTCAGTGAATTGGCCTCTACTGCCTTCCGTGGCAGAGAATTCCACAAATTCACAACACTCTGGGTGAAAACGTTTTTTCTCATCTCAGTTTTAAATGGCCTTTATTCTTGGACTGTGGCCCCTGGTTCTGGACCCCCAACATTGGGAACATTTTTCCTGCATCTACACTATGATATCGGTCTAGATATTATGGGACTCTAATTTCTCCCAGTCCATAGTTTGCTGGTACTTTGAGAATCCATGGTTCAGGGTCAAATTTTGGCACATGTTATGATCACATGTTCAATTTTTGATCACATGTCCAATTTTTGTTTTTCTGCAGGCGGGCTATCCTGCTTTTTTATGTCCCTCCAGTGATATCTTACATCATAACCATTGACTGGCACTATTTTCTGTCCAGTCCATGTTATTTTCGACCCTGCCTATGGTAATATGCCTTCATTCACAACTCCCATTAAAGAAAACCTGGAGACCAAGTCCTAGTGAAGAATTGGGTGAGGAAAGGATCGGAAGTTCGTTGGGAAGGACTTTATCAAGTTCTTCTAATGACTCCAACAGCAGTAAAGGTGGAGGGAAGAAATGCCTGGGTGCATCTTCATCATTATAAAAGTATAAGTGAAGGTATATGTGGTTAATTTGTTTCCTCCCAGGTTTTCTTAGAAACTTTCCACTCTATTACGAATCAAGGACCAATGAACAATCAAGATTGATGGATGCAGTTCGCGCCCACGAAAACTTGGGAGGTGAAGACTCATCAGACAGAAGTCATGGAGCTACGCCCACAAAAATTCAGGAAGCTCGATGAATTTCTGAGAAGTTACATCAACATCTTCTTGTTAGAACATTTGTTAAAGAAAAGCAGTCATTATTGTATTCTGGGGTTATCATTTATGATGAGGGTTATCATGAATGATATAACGGGGGAATGTTAATACTGGCCAAATTAAAGACACCATAAAATGGAGGATCCCTGCACTTGTCAGAATTGCTTAACCCATGTCAGCTAAAATTTACAGGCTTTGGATGGTGCCAGCCCGTCTAGGCTCAGACTGGTGTGCAGGATGGTGAGGGATCCAGGTGTTTTCCTTGTTTCTCTTAAATTGATAAAATGTATAGCAGTTTTGCAAACAAACCTCAAATGAATCATTTCGATTGGATCGCTGCAAGGGCATTGTAAATAGTATAAATAATGTTGCGAGACTGGTCATCTTGTTAATTGATGATTGGTTGAACTGTTGAGCCTTGGAGAAACTGTTTGAATCCCAATCTCATGTTGCAATGTTTATTCTTGTTTGCTTCCTTCTAGAAGCTTCTTTCAAATACAATGTATTCAAGATTGTATTATTGGGTTAGGAAACTGTCAATTATATACTGTTATTATCAATATGTTTAATTGGTTTATAGAGAGACCACCCCCATGTGGTTTGGCCCCTCAAGGTCGGGGGACCTAGAAAAGGTAGCTCCCACGAGGTCCGACGTCGACCTTCTGGAAGAACACTTGGGACTGCGTGACCTTTTGCATGAGGCTAGAATGGCTTGGCCGAGCAGATACAAGGATCAAACCCGCGGTGGTTAGGTATTGTATAGGGGAATTTGTGTTGTGTTATTCAAAATAAAGTTTAGTTGCTCAATTGCTTGATTCAGTATTTTATTGACTGAAACTAGACTGGGGGGAGATTAGAACAAGCTATTTACAGTCCCAGCACCGAGCCTTGTGGCACTCCACTCGCCACAGCCTGCCATTGTGACAGGGACCCGTTTATTACTAATCTTTGTTTCCTGTCTGCAAAATTCTCTATCCATGTCAATACCCTACCCACAATACCATGTGCTCTAATTTGGCCCACTAATCTCCTGTGTGGGACCTTATCAAAGGCTTTCTGAAAAGCCAGATACACTACATCCACTGGCTCTCCTTCATCCATTTTACTTGTCACTTCCTCAAAAAATTCCAGAAGATTAGTCAAGCAGGATTTCCCCTTCATAAATCTATGCTGACGGACCAATCCTTTTACTGCTATCCAAATGCACCGCTATTACTTCTTTAATAATTGACTCCAGCATTTGCCCCCCCTAGGCTAACTGGTCTTTAATTCCTAGTTTTCTCTCTTGCTACTTTCTTGAAAAGTGGGATAACATTAGCTACCATCCAACCCACAGGAACTGATCCTGAATCTATAGAACATTGGAAATTGCTCACCAATGTTTCCACAATTTCTAAAGTCACCACCTTGAGAACCCTGGGATGCAGACCATTAGGCCTTGGGGATTTATCAGCCTTCAGTACCATCAGTCTGCCCAATACTATTTCTCACCCAATGCAAATTTCTTCCAGTCCCTCTCTCTCCCTAGAAGATCCCCTATGCTCTAGTACATCTGGAAGATTGTTTGTGTCTTCCTTAGTGAAGACAGAACCAAAGTACCTGTTCAACTCTTCTGCCATTTCCTTCTTCCCCATTATAATTTCACCTGTTACTGACTTCAAGGGACCCACCTTTGGCTTTACTAATCTTTTTCTCTTAACATACGTAAAGAAACTTTTAGTAGCCTTCTTTATATTCTTGGCCAGTTTACCTTCGTACTTCATATTTTCACCCCGTATTGCGCATTTTATTACCTTCTGTTGTCCTTTGAAAGTTTTCCAATCCTCTGGCTTCCCGCTACTCTTGATTTAAGTTGCCCAGGGAACAGTTATTTAAAAAAAAACTAGCAATTGGAAACTAAAATGAAACAAATTGAAATAGAGAGGTGCAACCACATCTGTGAAGGAAGGGAGTATAAACAAAGTGGTTACATGAAGCTGGTGGGATGGATGGTGTGCAAGAAGGAATTGCAGATGCTGGTTTCAACCAAAGATAGATATAAAAAGCTGGAGACTAGGAATGGTTGACGTTTCGGGTCGAAAAGAAGGGTCTTGTATCTCTCTTTACCTCTCTTATTTATTTTTGTAGATCTTGTTTGTTCTACCCTTATTCAGGTTGGTTTTCTTTTGTATTATGTACTATATATTCCATATTTACCACATTTCCTTTTTTTTAAATCTCTACATCTATCGCAATTCGTAACGGTCAAGCTGCAGCCAACCTTCCTTTTTTTCCATGTGGCAATGGGCCTGTTTGACTTCTGAACTATATTTTCGTTGAAGGTCATTTATTCATTTTTGTGGTAGGGTGCAGAATTTTGATTCTATTCCACCACAGTCTATTTATTTACAAATCATTATAGGTTTACAGTGAACTGCCTGTTTGCAAAACCATTGATATAATGAACTGCTTTCTACATATTCTCCAACTTAAGCATGCCCCTGGCTTCACCTCTTTCCTCAATACTAGACGCACATTGCTTTCCATCTTATTGAGCACTGCACATTGATCAATAATTATTTCTTAGCTTAATTTCAAGATTACCCATCGCTGTTAAACTTTTCCACTTTTACTACTGCTGTCGATATTTAATTTATCATTGTAATGATGCCGTTGCATCTTTATCTACAGATATGGTCTTTGAACTCTACATGAAAATTCATTAGATGTACCAATAGTTCCTATCTTTGAAACCTTAAGCTCATAGCTGACATTTTGTACAACAGCAGTTAATTCACGTATTACTATTGCCAACCCCCCACCCTCCTTTAATGGAAAAAATGATAGATGAGACTGGAGTGAGTGGTCGTGCTTGAAATGTATGGGAGAAAATTGTTTGATGGAATCTTTTCCAATCGTTCAAAGAATGCTTCAACTGAGTCTGAACGCAGCATGCTATCCTGTTTTCTGATGAATGCTAGTCCATTGTATGTTTACACAATGCTGCCATTTGCAACCTGTTCATGTTTTATCTCTTATTTTAGAATGCTGAAATTATTATTTCATTTTTGAATATTGTTTTCTGCATGACTATATGGCAGCACTTCAAAATGTAATTTGATTAAAGTCGGTTATATATCTCCAGGAGGGCTGGCATATTCGAGCAAGGGCAGTTCGCTTTCAGTCAGACACTGTATACTTGAGTTACGATCCTGTTGATGTGCAACTGGCGGTAATGCTAAGAAATGACCTACAATAAAAAGGCCTGCAGGTAGGATTTGTGAAGCTTTCAATTGCACTGGGCAATTTTGAAACTGTTTCTTTCTACACACACAAATTCTGAAGATGTGTATCTGAATAAAATAGGATAATCACACAATTGACCAGCTTTACATTTTGCTTGGAGTTTTGAATTGATTCATACAACAATCCGCATTGCAAATAAGCCTGAGTCAATAAAAGACTGCATGTAGCATTGTAAATATCTTCTCCGTTCAATTTTCTAATGATGTACATTTTGCAACCTGCTTTTGTTCTGAATAATTTACTCTGTTATAGACACCGTGGGGGCACACTGGAAAGTATTAGTATAAGGCATTGACTCACCCTGCTCTGTGATTGAGTTCCTAACCTTAGTTGTTTCACTGCAGCAAAGCACTGAATTCATAGCAGAGTGAAGTAAGTTGGAGAATTAAATGTCCAGAGTGATATTATCCATCTACTAAAGGCTCTCCCAAGCTGTCGTTTATAGAAGCCTGATGTCTGTGCAACCACCATTTCTCTGGGTTCCAGAGTGCATCTCTCAAAGAGTTTGGAGAAATAATTAAGGCATTAGTAACTGCATCATCCAGGTAATTGGATTACTTGAAATGGGTTTCTATACTTGGCTTCTAAAATGAGTCTAAGGAGTTTTCCATTTGCTCTCGGATTGCAAGATAGTGATCATTTTCTCAGCTGGTGGTGAAGCTGTCTCATGGATAGATCTTATGTGAGGGTCCACCATGTGAAACGAGTAACACTCAATCATTAGCTCCCTCATAAAATGAAAACAGAAAAATGCATGAAACACACAGTTTTTAAAGGCAGAGTTTGGGGATCTGTTTGGGCTCAGAACCTTAGTTTTCAGATAAAGGTGGACAGAGGTGTGGGGGGAAAGATTAATAGGAACCTGAGGGGTAACTTTTTCACGCCAAGGGTGGTGGGTGTATGGAGTGAGCTGCCGGATGAGGTAGTTGAGGCAGGTAGTATTGCAACATTTAAGATACATTTGGTCAGGTACATGGATAGGGCAGTTTTAGAGGGATATGAGCCAAAATGTAGGACGGTGGGGGGACTAGAGTAGATGGGACATGTAGGTCGGTGTGGGCAAGTTGGGCAAGCTGTTTCCACACTGTATGACTCTATGGGGCCTGTCCCACTTAGGCAATTTTTTAGGAGACTACAAGCGACTAGGCTGTCGCCACTCAGTCGCCCAAAGAATCGTAGAGTCTTTCTGGTCACCGCAGAATTTTGAAATGTTCAAAACTTTTCGGCAACCATTGCCTTGACGCCATTAGGGGTAGCCTGATATAGCCTGATGTAACATGATGTCGATTCTGTCACCAGGATGACGTAGGTAGTTGCCGGTGATGACATCGGTGAATTCCATTAAGTTATATTATAGATCATTTAAATTTTAATGTTATTATAATATTTTTGTATGCACTGTTGTATGTCATAGGAGCGTACAGTCGCTGTTTTTTCGGCAACCTGCAATGACTATGATGGTTGTGGCAGTCACCTAAAAAATCACCTAAGTGGGACAGGCCCACATGACTCTATAACCTCCATTATTATCAGAACCATATTTAATCCTTTTTTTAAAACACACTTGAATTCCATCAAATCTCAAGTGCCAACTAAAATACTGAAAGACAGTAAGTGTTTGGTTGCTGTCACCAAGTTAATGGGATACAAAACGACAGTAGAGTAAGAAGGAATAAAATAAAACAATACATAAAAGAAGGAAATAAACAGAAAATAATATAATTACAAAGTTCCTTCAAAATACATTTTAATTTTTTTTATTCCAACATTGTGATCGTCCTTTAGGTCATTTGTATACATTGGGTATGCAGCACAGAATTTCACTGTGCCTAGTCACATGTGACAATAAATTATTCCATTCCATAACTTTCAATAATGAGAAGGATCAGTGCTTCAAGAATTTAATTTGCAATGGAGCACTGTTCCCAATTTTTTTATTGCAAAAAGGAAAGTTCAAGAAATTGCAGTTATGAGTGTAACATTACCTTCAATTTTAATGAAACTTGAACTTCATTTCCACAATCACAACGGAATATAAATCAGGTAAGGAATAAAACCGTTCACCAAATTAGTACTCAGAGATGGTGTAACAGGGCTGATGTGAATAGCTACCAATTCCAATTCCTGAATACATTTAGAGTTACAATTTTTCCAAATTATTTGTTATTCCTGTAAACTTTCTGGTTCCAAAAGGCTGATTCTTTTTTCTTATACTATTCTTGTGTTCAACATACACAAGCCATGTTTCTTCTGTTGGATTTCTGTACCAAAATAAGTGGTATGACAAAGCCATGTATTGGGAAGGAACATATTTACATATATATTTCTTTGGTATAATATCTTAATATAGTCAGGATCAAACCCACTTCTCTGGCACTGTAAGGCAGAAACTCTACCGCTGCGCCACTGTGCCTCCGAGAATTATTTCTTTGGACAATTGCTATCTTCTGGTATCCTGGATTAAAAAAAAACAATTGAGATACCTGTGGACAAGAAAAGTTCTAATATAACAAGCCATGAGCAAGTACCAGTATATGTTGAAAATATTATCTTGTCATTAATCTTAATGTTATATTTAAATCCAGTGTTTCCTGGTGTATGGCTAAGTTAAGATCCCCAAATCTGTAACATTCCAGGAACAATTTCACAGGAAAGAGATGGCAAAGTTCAAAGGTCAAATATAGAACAGGGTAAGTAAATAAATCGAGATTAGAAACAGGTAGCCAATCGCAAAAAATTACAACAAGTGATGGAGTAACTCAGCTGGTCAGTCAGAATATGGATAGATGATGGGTTCAAAAGGGAACTGCAGATGCTGGAATATCGAAGGTACACAAAATTGCTGGGGAAACTCAGCGGGTGCAGCAGCATCTATGGAGCGAAGGAAATAGGCGACGTTTCGGGCCGAAACCCTTCGTCGCCTATTTCCTTCGCTCCATAGATGCTGCTGCACCCGCTGAGTTTCCCCAGCAATTTTGTGTACCTATGGATAGATGATGTTGACATTGACAGTGTATTTGCTGAAGTAGCTAATTTGTTCAGTACTTTAGATGTAATGGTAGTCCAAAAGGTGCATAATGGTGTAACCTAATAAATTCCATGGCAATTATTATCATCTAACTAACCTGACTTTAGTTCAATGGGAGATAGACATAAAATGCTGGAGTAATCAGGCAGCATCTCTGGAGAAAAAGAATAGGTGACGTTTTGGGTTAGAACCCTTCTTCAGAACCCTTGCACATCCCACAGCCAACATTGTGTTTATTGCCATTTTAATCAGCCTCTTTTGAAAATAATTCTCGAGACAAAGATAAAATAAATTGCAACAATTTTGTTGGGCTATAAATGAGTAATATTTATGGAACAATAAAGGCAGTTCTTCTATGATGCAGTCTGGAGTCCCTTTGGAATTTCCCATGCACTTGTAATAGAGAGTCAAGAGATAGTTAAGAGTGTTTAATTTCATAACAAATCTGAAAACAAGGTACTCAATAGATAACATAATAAACAAAAAATAATAATAATATCAGTGCAAACCAAAAGCCCAAAGACCCTAGCCTGAAGTTTTAGTCCCTAGAATACGCACATCAACTAATAGCTGGTTGAATATGAAGTTGTCCTTCTAGAGAAGTAGGCTTACTCTCTGTCATTGAAGTTAATGTATCATTCAAGCAGATATGCATTAAGCCAGAGTCAGAATGCAAGTCATACTTTTGGCCATTTCTCAGTTATAAAGATTCATTGTTTCCCCTGGAATTTAGGCAATGCAAGGAAGCCCGCTTTATTAATCATCTGTAGCTTCCCTTCAGAAGGCGATGGTGAGCTGTATTCTGGAGCCATTGCAGTCATTAATACCAGATAAAAAGGATAAATTCAGAATGAGTAAATCGTATTTAAATTATCAATAGGCTGTGTCCACTGTTTTGTGTGCTAGGCTAGCATTTTGAATGACACAAATAAAATGAGTTTTATTTCTCATTCGGCCAAGATCGTTGTTTAAAATCTATCCTTTTGTCCAGCATGATTACAACTATATAATATATAACCTCTCAAAATTGTACTCAGATCTCAGGCAATGTTCTAGAATTAATGACAATATGTTAATGTTTGTGAATTTCTTAAACCCCAATCTGTTAATAAACTCGAAAACAAAATGCATTTTTAGTTGGCCACTTTCAGAAATAAAATGTAACCATTGAAGCAAGAGATGCACAGAGGATATGAATCCAAGTGGAGCACATGGAAGGGGATGGGGGGGGGGGGGGGGAAGGAACAAAAAATGGGGCTTGCTTGTGGATTAGTTACTGAAAATTGGAGAATTCATTGTTCATACTGGTAAATTGTAATCTTCCCAAGGTGCAGTACCTCCAGTTTGTGTGTGGTCTCACTCTGGCAATGGAGGTAGCCCTGGACAGAAAGGTTAGTATGGGGAAGTGAACGGAAGTTAAAATGGTTTGCAACCGGGAGATCCAGCAGGCCTTCGCTGATCGAGCGCTACTGATTGGCGAAATGCTCACAGATGCTGCACTTGGTCTCACCGATATAAATGAGGCCACGTCAGGAACACCAAGAGCAGTTGATGTGGTAAGAGGAGGTCCATGTCTATTGCTGGGTCCCAGGATGGAGTCGAGGGAGGAGGTATAGGGGACAGGTGTTAAATATCCTGCTGTTGCTGGGGAAAGTACTTGGGGAGTGGATGGTTTAGGCAAGTGAACCATGAAGTTGCAGAGTTTCTGTAGAAGGCTGAAAAGGGTGGGAGGAGAAGATGTGACTGGTTGTTGGATCATATTGAAGGTGGCGGAAATGTCGGAGAAAGGTGCGTTGGCTGCGAAGGCCGGTGAGGTGAAAGATAAGGATGGGGGAACTCTATCCATGTTCCATCTGGGTGGGAAGGGGGAGCGAGAGTAGAACTCCAGGACACGGAGGATATGTGGATGGGTGATCCATTTATAATAGCAGGGGAGAAGCCATGTTTACTAAAGAAGTAAGACATTTCATCTTGGGAGCAGATGTGGAGGAGATGGCAAAGACTGGGTAATCAAGCATTATTCATCAGACCACCACAAAAGTCTACGATGTACTGCACAGCAGATTAGTTACTTCAACAAAACAGTGCTGCATCATATTAGACACAAAATGCTGGATAACTCAGCGGAACAGGCAGCATCTCTGGATAGAAGGGTGACATTTCGGGCCGAGACCCTTCTTCAGACAGAGCAGTAAAAGAAGATGTTGCAGAACTCTCGTCGGAGAGAGGAGGAGAACTTCTTCAAAGTAGTTGGAGATTTCGCAGTGGAGCAGATGAAATGTGTACGAAGGAAATACAGGATGCTGGTTTACTCCGAAAAAGGTCTCAACCCGAAACGTCATCCATTCCTTTTCTCCAGAAATGCTGCCTGTCCTGCTGAGTTACTCCAGCATTTTGTGTCTATGTTCAGTGTAAACCAGCATCTGCAGTTCCTTCCTACATGCTCCATCATATTTCCTGTGGCACAAGGGCATTTACGTTGTATGTTTTTCATGTGTGTGTGTGCGTGCATGCGTGTGTGAATGATAGAGTGAAGTGCCTAATTATCAGCAGGTAATCCTTGCCATGGTCTCATAGCAGAAGCGTCCACGTCGTGGGGCTGGAAACTAGAAGTAGTCTGAGCTAATTCAGCTACCACCATCATCTATTGCGACAAGTGATGGCTTCCACTGATTGTCACCGGAAGCTTGCGTCCTTTTCAGGACGGATGATGACCGAGGTCAACATTTGTAACAAGATGGACATGAAAAGAAGAAGATCCTTGCCATTACTGCAAAATTTACTGATCGTGACTTGCATTGATCTAATGGACAATGACCAGCGTCATGTCATACCTCAACTGTACAATGGAGGAGTGGAATTCTTCTGGTTAAACATCCTTGCAAAGTGATGTGATATGAATGTGGTCAATGACCCTTGCACCTTGTGGAAGCCTCAAATTACAAACTACGTAGGACTGCAGGCCATGTTGAAAGTACAGAGAGGTTTCAATGGATTATAGAGAGGGAAATTGAATGGGCAAGGATATGGCGGAAATAACTGAGAATATCAACTTTGGCTCAAATTTAATGGAAAGACACGGTATTTGTAAATAGAGAGCGATTGAGGGTATAGGTCTTCAATCAGACCTGGATGTCATAAAACATGCAGATAGACACAAAAAGCTGGAGTAACTAACGGGATAGGCGGCATCTCTGGAGAGAAGGAATGGGTGACGTTTTGTCATACATTAATTTCTTCAGGTTAACATACAGGACCAGTAAGTAATTAGAAAGGAAAATGATCTGCGGGCCTTCTTTGAAAGAGAATTTGACATCAAAAGGACAGATATCTTTCTTTAAATATATAGAATCCTGTTTGAAACCACAATTGGAATGTTGTGTATAGGTCAGATCATCTTGCCCAAGGAAAGGTGTACTTTCCATAATCCGAGTGCAGCTAAGATTTACCAGGTTGATTCCTGCATTTAGTTGTAATGTGATTTTTTAAAGAGTTTTTGGGGGGGATTTGACCACCATTGGCAAGACCACCAAATGTTGCCCATCTCTAATTGCCCTTGAGAAAGTTATGGTGAGCTGCCACCTTGAGTCACCACTCTCCTTCCGGTGAAGGCACTTACACTAGGCTTGTGGGTAGATATCCCCAGAATGTAAAGAGATCAAGCAGATTGGTTTTACACTCTCTTAGGATGAGAAGAATGAGAGAAAAGGTGACATAGAGCTGGTAGAGCTGCTGCTTCACAGTGCCAGAGAACTGTAAATTGTCCCTAGTGTAGGGAGTGGATACAAAGGTGGGAAACTTAGACCTAGTTTGAATGGGTGATCAATGGTCCATGTGGACTCAATGGGCCGGTGCCAATTTCCATGCTGTATCTCTAAACTAAACAAAAGGTAGTTTTATTGAAATACAAATTCTTCACGAGATAGACAGTGTTCTTGTGGAATTGATATTTTCTCTTTACTAGGTATCTAGAATTAAAAGTCTAGGAGTTGTAGTCTCCAGATATGTGGTCAACTTTCAGGGTTGAGACGAGAAGCATCATTCTCCAGAGAATAGTGATCCTTTGAAATTCTCCTTTGAAAACCAAGTAGGACATGGAGGCTCAATAGCTAAATATATTCTTAACAGGGATAAATGAATCTTTAGATATTAAAGGAATTCAGGAATATACAGTTAGCTCAGGGAAGTGCTGCTCAGATTACAGATCAGCCACAAACATATTGAATGGTGAAGAGAAACTCCTGTTTCCCTTTCTGATGTCCTCTTTTGGTTTGAAGAGTTGAATCTATGCTTCAGAACAACTTTATAATCAGAGATATACAGCATGGAAACAGGCCCTTACAGCCAAACTCATCCATGCCGACCAAGATGCCCCATCTAAACTACATGTGTTTGCCCCATATCCCTCCAACTAGATTGACGTCAAGACAATCATTTTTATTACATTTGGGCATGCTTGCATTAGTCATCTTATTGGAACCAATTCTGTAGTCAACCAAGAGTCACTGCGGTGCCAAATTTTCCAACTATTATATCTTAACGGTGGCCCAGGGCCACTATTGCAAACCAGACCAACTTAGACGTGAGCTCAAATGATTGCCAGTTCCACGGTTAAAAGTGGATTAATGTCATGGATCTTAGCCAGAAGTCAGTCCATAACTCAGTTCAGTCTGAACTCAGTTCAGAAGTCAGTTCAGTTCACCTGCTGATTAAATGGTTTTGGTATTACTTAACTTCTAGGAATGTGAGGTCTGCTCCAAATTCAGTAAGTAAGTACAAAGTGATCATCTGGTTTACCGGATGGTAGCGGTCCCAATTGAGACATCTATTTTGCATTCCAAGTGTAGTGAAACATCAGGTTCAAATGTGGCTACATAAATACTTCCTGCACACTAGTAGTTCCATGCCAAATTAGGAAAAAATATAAGCCCCAATTATTCTCAAATATTCCAAGTATTTCTCTATGCCAATTTTACAGGATAAAATACATCAGACCTCATTCAGCTTCATTGGCCTAAAACATTAACTCGTTCTCTCTACAGATGTGACATGATTTGTTGAGTATTCACAATATGTTACAATTCATCACATCCCTGACTTGTGCCTGGTAGATGATAGAGGTGCCAAATCAGGGGATGAATCATTGACTGTAGAATAAATCAGCTCCAACCTACATTTGTAGCCATGCTACTTTTGTGGGTGATCTTGCTGTGTTTCTCTGTTAACATTGGTGATGCAGGTCACGGGGATAACGTACAAACTCTGTACAGACCATCGCCCGTAGTCAGGATCGAACCCAGGTCTCTGGCGCTACAAGGCAGTAGCTCCACCGCTACGGCACCCATGTCGGCGTTATTAAATTGTCATTGATATATCCTACTTGGATGTGGTTCAACACAAAATGGGAGAAGATACATGATAAAAACAATTCCAGATGAAAATCCAAATTTCTCATTGTTTCTTCCTCTTCTTTCTCATTAGTTAACACAAAATGTGGTTGTGCATAGACATCAAATTCTTTATAAAGAACAGTGAAAGACACAGAAGTCATAATCCAGTCTTGTTCTTGTAGTTACACAAAAGTTGGTAATTGATAAATCTTTGAATTTTATCAGGTAGTAGCACAGAAGGAGGCCATTTGGCCCATCAAATCTATGCTGTTCCCTTGTAAAACAATCTACTCTGTCCCATTTCCGTTTCTTTCCTATTGCCTGCAGATGATTTTCCTTTGTGTTAATGCAATTCCTTTGTGATGAACTCTTTATTAACCATCTTCGCAAACAGGGAGCTTCAGATTTGAACCACACTCTAAAATATGATTTTCCTCATTTCCCCAATCTATTTGTCAGGCATCGATTTAAATCAATGTTCTCCTGTCCTCAAATCATCTTCCACAGATTCAGTCCTGACCTCGCGTGCTGCCTGTGTGTTATTGTACTTTTCCCCCTTCACCATGTGGGACTCCTCTGGGTGCTCCGGTTTCCATCCACTTCTCAATAAAGTGTCAGATAGTTAGGCTAATTTGCCAATGTAAATTCCGAATGTGAGTAGTACAATCTGATGGGTTTTACTGGGCATGTTAATGGGAATTTTGCAAGAGCATGTGCACATACATAACCATTTCCTGCATAGGAGTATCGGAAGGAACTGTAGATGCTGGTTTATACTGAAGTTAGACACAAAATGCTGGAGTAACTCAAAGCAGCATCGCTGGAGAAAAGGTATAGGTGACTGTTGAGGTCGGAACCCTTCTTTAGACTGATTCCGAAAAGTCACCTATTCCTTTTCTCCAGTATACTCCCTTGTGCGAGAAAAGGTGTGTTAAAACAATTGTACATTACCTTTGCATTTAAATCAATTTTCTTAAATTTGTTCAAATCTCCATGGAATGAGATTTCCAACCAGTAAAATCCTCCTGCACTGAACTCCTACCAAGCTAATTGACATCCTATCCCGGGGCTAGTTGCTTCCATTTCACCAACATACAGGATTTTCGCTTTGCCAAGGCAGCATTTACAAGTACAGACTGAAACTTACATTAAATTCTATTTAATACAACACTCATGATTTTCAAACATGTGATTCCTTGAATGTCAAAACCAATCCCATTGGGCCCAAACTCAGGAGTAGCCAGTTTTTCACACTTAATTTTAATGCCAAAAACAATTTTATGTGGGATTTTATATGGAAGAGTATCAGCATTAGGAAGACAGATATATCCGAATGCTAATGCTCTGAAAAGCATTTTGGTTTGTCTTGGAGTCATACCCAAGGTATGCAAATAGTTGCCCATAAAGTGCATAAATTCACCACCCTTTGGTCCCCCTTTGTTCTTCTCCCCCCTCATGGTGGTCCCCCCATGCCAGGTCCTCCTTAGTTCCTTCCTTCAGCAGCAGTGTACTCACTTCCACGTGTCCGTCTTCGTCCGTCTGTCGGCGCCATCATCGACCACTCTGACCTCTCCACTAACGTTATATACAGTGGCTTGCAAAAGTATTCATACCCCTTGAACTTTTCCACATTTTGTCACGTTACAACCACAAACGTAAATGTGTTTTATTGGGATTTTATGTGATAGACCAACACAAAGTGGCGCATAATTGTGAAGTGGAAGGAAAATGATACATGGTTTTAAATTTTTTTTACAAATAAAAAACTGAAAAGTGTGGCTTGCAAAAGTATTCAGCCCCCTTTACTCTGATACCCCTAAATAAAATCCAGTGCAACCAATTGCCTTCAGAAGTCACCTAATTAGTAAATAGAGTCCACTTGTGTGTAATCTAATCTCAGTATAAATACAGCTGTTCTGTGAAGGCCTCAGAGGTTTGTTAGAGAACATTAGTGAACAAACAGCATCATGAAGCCCAAGGAACACACCAGACAGGTTAGGGATAAAGTTGTGGAGAAGTTTAAAGCAGAGTTCGGTTTAAAAAAACATCCCAAGCTTTGAACATCTCACGGAGCACTGTTCAATCCATCATCCGAAAATGGAATGAGTATGGCACAACTGCAAACCTACCAAGACATGGCCGTCCACCTAAACTGACAGGCCGGGCAAGGAGAGCATTGATCAGAGAAGCAGCCAAGAGGCCCATGGTAACTCTGGAGGAGCTGCAGAGATCCACAGCTCAGGTGGGAGAATCTGTCTACAGGACAACTATTAGTCGTGCACTCCACAAATTGGGCCTTTATGGAAGAAGGCGAGAAGAAAGCCATTGTTGAAAAAAAGCCATAAGAAGTCCCGTTTGCAGTTTGCCACAAGCCATGTGGGGGGGACAGCAAACATGTGGAGGAAGGTGCTCTGGTCAGATGAGACCAAAATTGAAGTTTTTGGCCTAAATGCAAAACGCTATGTGTGGCAGAAAACTAACACTGCACATCACCCTGAACACAACATCCCCACTGTGAAACATGGTGGTGGCAGCATCATGCTGTGGGGATGCTTTTCTTCAGCAGGGACAGGGAAGCTGGTCAGAGTTGATGGGAAGATGGATGGAGCCAAATACAGGGCAATCTTGGAAGAAAACCTGTTAGAGTCTGCAAAAGACATGAGACTGGGGCGGAGGTTCACCTTCCAGCAGGACAACGACCCTAAACATACAGCCAGAGCTACAATGAAATGGTTTAGATCAAAGCATATTCATGTGTTAGAATGGCCCAGTCAAAGTCCAGACCTAAATCCAATTGAGAATCCCTGGCAAGACTTGAATATTGCTGTTCACAGACGCTCTCCATCCAATCTGACTGAGCTTGAGCTATTTTGCAAAGAAGAATGGGCAAAAATTTCAGTCTCTAGATGTGCAAAGCTGGTAGAGACATACCCCAAAAGACTTGCAGCTGAAATTGCAGAGAAAGGTGGTTCATGATGGCGGCGCGTCCAGATGCAGCGGCTTTGCGCTCCCAAGCCCGAGTTTACTCGGAGCAGCCCGGTACCGAACGCGGCTGGAAAAACAAGGTAACTAAAATCCCCAGAACCCCTAGAACCCATAGGAACCCTAGTAACCCCGGAAACCCCAGGAACCATAAGAAGAAACTCACCTACAGGACGAGGGAATCCAAGACCCGCATCGCAATCCCGACTGGTCGCACATGGAGCCGCTCGGAACTACTCTGCATCGGACGTGGCTGCGAGAAACTGGCGTGTGAGTACTACAGTACCCTTACCGTCCCGTCGGACCTGGGCAGGAAAGCCCCTTGGATCACCACTCCGGAGGGCAGGAGACGGAGCAAGCGCCGGGAAAGGAAGCAGAAACGTGGAAGGCGAGCGGGGGTGCAGGACAGGCTACGGAGGGCTCCACAAAGACCATCGCTCCCAAGCGTCTTTCTGGCGAATGTCCGGTCACTCACCAACAAGATGGATGAGGTAAGGCTCTGGATCAACACCCAGCGATCCCTGGAAGACTGCTGTGTGCTGATCTTCACAGAGACCTGGCTCAGCGCGCTGGTTCCCGATGGGGCTGTGGACCTGACCAACCGGTCACTGCATCGTGCTGATAGAACAAAGGACTCCGGTAAGAGCAAGGGTGGTGGGCTCTGCATCTACATCAACAATGACTGGTGCACCAACCACACTGCAATAGAGAGCTACTGTTCCCCTGACCTGGAATACCTACTGCTTAAATGTAGACCGTTTTACCTGCCTCGGGAGGTTACTGTGGTTATCATCATGGCCATATACATCCCACCACAGGCTAATGCTAACCTAGCACTAGCACAGCTGCACTCGGCCATCAGTAAGCAGCAGGATGCTCACCCCGACGGTGCCTTCATTGTTGCAGGGGACCTTAACCAGGTCGACCTACGTGCCACACTCCGCAAATTCCACCAGCATGTGCAGTGCCCTACCAGGGGCTCAAACACGTTGGATAAAGTGTACACCAACATCAAGGACGCATACAGAGCTCTCCCCTGCCCATCCCTGGGACAATCCGATCACCTCTCACTGTTTCTACTGCCTGCATACAGACCCCTCATCCGCAAGACCAAACCTGCAATAAGGACGGTCAAAATATGGCCCGAGGACGCAACCCTACAACTCCAGGACTGCTTTGATCGCACCGACTGGGACCTGTTTGCACAACAGGCTACCAGTGGCACAGAGGTAGACTTGGAGGAGTACACATCCACTGTGCTCTCCTACATCAACTGCTGTGTGGAGACTGTCACAGTGGACAAGCAAATAAAGATGTTCCCAAACCGGAAACCCTGGATGAACAAGGAGGTTCAGGATCTACTAAGGGCACGCAACAACGCCTTTAAATCCAGGGACACTTCTGCTTACAGTGCGGCCAGGGCGAACCTGAACATAGGCATAAAAAAGGCCAAAGTCATCAACAGGCAAAGGGTAGAAGACCACTTCAATACCGCGGACACCAGAAGCATGTGGCAGGGTGTCAGGGACATCACTGACTACAAGAGCAGCCCCGCCTGCCCCCACGGTGATATCACACTGGCCAACGAACTAAACACCTTCTTTGCCCGGTTCGATACTGGCAACACCACCAGGTGTGAAATAACCCCGGCCATAGCGGAGGGACAGGCCTTAACACTGAGCACTCAGGAGGTACAGTGCGCTCTACGTAGGATCAATCCACGCAAGGCTGCAGGCCCGGATGGTGTACAGGGAAGAGTATTAAAGGACTGTGCTGGACAGCTGGCGGAGGTATTCACGAGAATCTTCAATCTCTCTCTATCTCTGGCAACGGTCCCCAAGTGCCTGAAAACAGCCACCATAGTGCCAGTGCCGAAAAAGTCCAAAATCACCAACCTCAACGACTACCGGCCGGTTGCCCTGACTCCAATCCCCATGAAGTGCTTCGAAAGGCTGGTCCTCTCCCATATTAAATCCAGCATCCCTGCCTCACTGGACTCCCATCAATTTGCATACAGGGCAAATAGATCGACAGAGGATGCCATCTCTCTGGCCCTTCACACTGTCCTGACTCACCTGGACAGACAGGGCACGTATGTGAGGATGCTCTTCATTGACTATAGCTCTGCATTCAATACGGTCATCCCCACCAAGCTCACCACCAAACTCCACCAGCTAGGCCTCAGCTCACCGATATGCGCTTGGATCCTGAACTTTCTCACGGAGCGACCGCAGGCAGTGAGACTGGGCCCGCACCTGTCCTCCACCATCACCCTGAGCACCGGCACACCACAGGGTTGTGTACTAAGCCCCATGTTCTACTCCCTCTTCACTCACGACTGTGTCCCTGCATTCGACACCAACACCATCGTGAAGTTTGCAGACGACACAACAGTGATTGGGCTGATCACCAACGGTGATGAAACAAAACACAGAGCGGAGGTGCAGAACCTGGCGGACTGGTGCGCCAATAAAAACTTGGCACTAAACACCTCCAAGACCAAGGAGCTGATTATTGACTTCAGGAGGTCCCATTCTGGAGAATACGCCCCAATCTCCATTTATGGGGAAAGTGTGGAGAGAGTGTCCAGCTTTAAGTTTCTGGGCACTCACATTTCA
This sequence comes from Amblyraja radiata, assembly GCF_010909765.2. Lineage (NCBI taxonomy): Eukaryota > Metazoa > Chordata > Chondrichthyes > Rajiformes > Rajidae > Amblyraja > Amblyraja radiata. The sequence goes on along the minus strand of NC_045959.1, from coordinate 70,179,021 downwards.
GAAGACCTCACATGGTCCACAAACACCGCCGCGCTGGTCAAGAAGGCACAGCAACGACTGTTCTTCCTGAGGACATTAAAAAAGACTGGTCTGCCCCAACAGCTGCTGACAACGGTCTACCGCTGCACCACAGAGAGCATACTAACGTATGGCATCTCTGTGTGGTATCTCAGCTGCACGGAGGCGGAGAGGAGAGCTCTTCAGCGCGTCGTCAACAGAGCGCAGAGGATCATCGGGACAGAGCTACCAGCCTTGGAGGGCATCTACCACACGCGGTGCCTCAGGAAGGCCCTCAGCATCCATAAGGACTCATCAGACCCCTGCCACGGTCTGTTTCAACTACTTCCCTCTGGCAGACGTTACAAGGCCTTCTACGCCCGAACCTCCAGACTCAGGAACAGTTTCATCCCAAGAGCTATAGCGGCTCTGAACCGGCCCTAATGAGTGCCCCCCCACCCACCCCCTTTGGACAGTCTCCCTCAGATGGTCACGTCAATCAATTCAGCTTGTTTATTTATGTATTGTATTTATTTACCTTTCTTGTACATCAGTGGAGCTGCACACTAAATCTCGTTGCACTGACGTGCAATGACAATAAAAGATATATTATTATTATTATATTATTATTCTACAAAGTATTGACTCAGGGGGGCTGAATACTTTTGCACGCCACACTTTTCAGTTTTTTATTTGTAAATAAAATTTGAAAACCATGTATCATTTTCCTTCCACTTCACAATTATGCACCACTTTGTGTTGGTCTATCACATAAAATCCCAATAAAATACATTTACGTTTGTGGTTGTAACGTGACAAAATGTGGAAAAGTTCAAGGGGTATGAATACTTTTGAAAGCCACAGTAGACACAAAAAGCTGGAGTAACTCAGCAGGACAGGCGGCATCTCTCCCGCTGAGGATCTCCAGAGATGCTGCCTGTCACGTGGAGAATCTCCAGAGATGCTGCCTGTCCCACTGAGTTACTCCAGCTTTTTGTGTCTATCTTCGGTTTAAACCAGCATCTGCAGTTCCTTTTTACACATCTCCACTAACGTTGCCGGGCCCTCTCCGGATGCCTCAGTGGTGCCATCCCAGGCCCCAGCCATGGGCTCCGCAGATCCAGGCACTGATCTCCATGGGTTTTGTCGATCCGCGAGGCTCCACCGCCGGCCCGGGCTCCAACCTCGGCTTCTCAGTGGCACCTCCGGAAGGCGTCTGACGTTTTTCACTGCCTGCTGTACCTGTGTGTTTACTTTCAGTGACTGGTGTACAAGGACACCCAGGTCTCATTGCACTTCCCTTTTTCCTAAACTGACACCATTGAGATAATAATCCGCCTCCTTGTTTTTGCCGCCAAAGTGGATAACCTCACATTTATCTACATTATACTCACTCAACCTGTCCAGGTCACTCTGCAACCTCCTGGCATCCACTTCACAGTTCACACTGCCACCCAGCTTTGTGTCATCTGCAAATTTGCTAGTGTTACTTTTAATCCCATTATCTAAATCATTAATATATATTGTAAATAGTTGCGGCCCCAGCACCGAGCCTTGCGGCACTCCACTCGCCACTGCCTGCCATTCTGTCGGGGACCCGTTTATTCCTAATATTTGTTTCCTGTCTGCCAACCAATTCTCTATCCATGTAAATACCCTACCCCCAATACCATGTGTTATAATTTTTCCCGCTAATCTCCTGTGTGGGACCTTATCAAATGCTCTCAGAAAGTCCAGATACACTACATTCACTGGCTCTCCTTCATCCATTTTACTTGTCACATTCTCAAAAAATTCAAAAGGATTAGTCAAGCAGGATTTCCCCATCATAAATCCATGCTAACTTGGACCAATCCTTTCGCTGCCATCCAAATGCGCCGTTATTACTTCTTTAATAATTGACCAGCATCTTCCCCACCACCGATGTCAGGCTAACAGGTCTATAATTCCCCGTTTTCTCTCGCGCTACTTTCTTGAAAAGTGGGATAACATTAGCAACCCTCTAATCCACAGGAACTGATCCTGAATCTATAGAACATTGGAAAATGATCACCAATGCATCCACAATTTCTAGAACCACCTCATTCAGTACCGTGTGATCCACACCATCAGGCCCTGGAGATTTATCAGCCTTCTGTCCCATCAGTCTGCCCAATACTATTTCTTGCTTAATGCAAATTTCTTTCAGTTCCTCTGTCTCCCTAGATCCTCTGTCCTCTAGTACATCTGGGAAATTGTTTGTGTCTTCCTTAGTGAAGACAGAACCAAAGTACCTATTCAACTCTTCTGCCATTTCCTTGTTCCCCATAATAATTTCACCTCTTTCTGTCTTTAGGTCTTTGCTATGTTATACACCTTTTCTTTTAGTTTTATTCCATCACTAACTTCCCTTGTCAGCCACGGTTGTCTCTCACTCCCCTTAGAATCTTTCTTCCTCTTTGGAATGAAATGATCCTGCGTCTTCTGGATTATGCCCAGAAATCCTGCTTTTAATGTTCCACCGTCATTCCTGCTAGGATCCTTTTCCAGTCGACCTTGGCCAGCTCCTCTCTCCTGCCTTCATAGTCACCTTTGTTCAACACTTACACTTCTGATTTAACCTTCTCCCTCTTAAATTGCAGATTAAAACATCATATTATGGACACTACCTCCAAGCGGTTGCTTTACCTTGAGTTCCCTTATTAAATCTGATTTATTAGACAACACTAAATCCAGAATTGCCTTCTCTCTGGTAGGCTCCAGTACAAGCTGCTCTAAGAATCCATCTCGGAGGCACTCCACAAACTCCCTTTCTTGGGAGGCAAGGAACCTGATTTTCCCAGTTTACCTGCATATTGAGACCTCCCATAACCACAGTGGCGTTACCTTTGTTACATGCCAATTTTAACCTGCTGCACTGTTTGGGGGCCTGTAGTTAACTCCCATTAGCGTTTTCTTACCTTTACAATTCCTCAATTCTATCCACAGCGACTATACATCGTCAGTCCCTGTGTCACCCCTCGCAAGGGATTGAATTTCATCCCTCACCAACAGAGCTACCCCACCTTCTCTTCCCACCTGCCTGTCCTTTCTATAGGTCATATAACCTTGAATATTCAGTTCCCAGTCCCAATCCTCCTGCAGCCATTTTCCTGTAATCCCCACAATGTCATATCTACCAATCTCTAACTGAGCCTCAAGCTCATCCACTTTATTTCTTATACTTTGTGCATTCATATATAATATTTTAAATCCATTATTTACCTCACCTTTCACATTGATTCCTATTTCACTTGGCCATACTATCCTATCCCTTTGTGAACTTTCTGCCCCGTTAATTCTGGTGTCTTAACTTATCCTATACTCTCTTTCTCTTTAACTCCATCCTTGTATTTCCAATTTGTCTCCTCCCCCCCAACTATTTAGTCCAAACATGGTTTATTAATGCAACTGAAAATCAATTATTCTTCCAAGAAATAAAATAATTGCCTTTGTATATGCCTTTCATGATTTCAGGAGGTCACAAAGTGTTTTCAATGAAGGGCTTTTTGAAGCATAGCTCTTGCAATGATTTAGGAAATGTAACACAGAAGCGAGGTCTCACTAATAGCAATGCAGTAAAGATGAGTTGGCAGCCAATATGAAGATGTTAAAGTGAATACAGGAACAGAGAGATCATATGCAAAAAAAAATAAGTTGAGAAGACTTTTAAGAATAACGCATATGTTGGCCTAAAATAGGACACCTTGATAGTGTCCTCTGTGATGTTCAAAGGAAAGACTCTGAACTCTTGAAGTGTCCTTTAGCATTTGCGTTATTAATAGAGGAGCACAAGAACTACAAATGTATGCTGATTTTTTAATCAGTACTTTTGGAGAATGTTTAGGAGTCGTATAATTATATATTAAATGATGTATTAAATAAAATGAGAAAGTTTTCAAAATGAACAAACAAAATCTCATACTTTATCTTGCACTCATACTTCAAGGCTATCAAAACCAATCATTGGGTGTGGGACTTTCTGAATCAGTACCATTGTAACTACTGAGGGGAGCATGACCGAGGAATATTCATGTTAATTGGCCCACGTTCAAACTTTCATGATGGGATTAGGGAAGGGATTAAGTGACCGTTTCCAGTATTATCACATTATTTCCGGTCATATCCTTCCTCGCAATGCACAGTTCAGGACATGTCTATTTTGTCATTTAACAAGCTGCTGTTTTATGTGGCCAGGGAGCCATCCCTCAACACTGTAACAAAATAAGAGATCAGGCTGACGAAGGGTCTTGACCCGAAATGCCACCCATTCCTTCTCTCCAGAGATGCTGCCTGTCCCGCTGAGTTACTCCAGCATTTTGTGTCAATCTTCGATTTAAACCAGCATCCTCCTTCACAAGAGTATTTTGGTATTTTGGTATTTTGTGTTCAAAACCCTCTCAGATGAGGCACTAGTTATTGAACGAGTAAAGGCATTCTGTCAGTCAGGATGTGATCCTATTGTAAATATGTAGTTACAAGGGCAGGGACCAGAACAGCACAGGAACAGGCCGTTTGGCCCATAATGACTGCATCTGATAAAGCTCCAGCTGCGCAGTGACTGCACCAGATAAAGCTCTGCCAAAATTGTGAGGGGTTAGGATTAGAACCGAACATAGGACAGCGCAGCACAGCAATGGGCCCTTCGGCCCACAATGTTTGTGCCGAACATGATGCCTTGTTAAACTGATCTCATCTGCCTGTACATGATCCATATCTCTCCATTCCCTGCATTTCCATGTGCCAATCTAAAAGCTTCTTAAATGCCATCATCATGTGATACTGGATAAGTGTGAGGTTATCCACTTTGGTGGCAAAAACAGGAAGGCAGAGTCAGCATGGATTTACAAAGGGGTAATCATGCTTGACTTATCTTCTGGAATTTTTTGAGGATGTAACAAGGAAAATGGACAAGGGAGAGCCAGTGGATGTAGTGTACCTGGACTTCCAGAAAGCATTTGATAAGGCCCCACATAGGAGATTAGTGGGCAAAATTAGGCCACATGGTATTGGGGTTAGAGTGCTGACATGGATACAAAATTGGTCAGCAGACAGGAAGCAAAGAGTAGGCATCAACGGGTCCCTTTCAGAATGGCAGGCAGTGATTAGTGGGGTACCGCAAGGCTCGGTGTTGGGACCACAGCTATTTACAATATACATCAATGATTTAGATGAAGTGATTCAAAGTAACATTAGCAAATTTGCAGATGACACAAAGCTAGGTGGCAGTTTGAACTGTGAGGAGGATGCTATGAGAATGCAAGGTGAGTGGGCAGTTGCATGGCAGATGCAGTTTAATGTGAATAAATGTGAGGTAATCCCCTTTGGTACCAAAAACAGGAAGGCAGATTGTTATCTAAATGGTGTCAAGTTGGGAAAAGGAGAAGTACAATGGGATCTTTATGTTGACCTTTATAACAAGAGGAGTTGAGTATGAGTTGAGTTGAGTTGAGGAGTTGAGGAGAAGAGGTCCTTCTGCAGTTGTACAGGACCCTAGGACCATTCCTGGTGGCGGCGCGACTCGTTGCAGCGGCTCCTACAGCCTGTCTGTCTTTTTTTTATTTTTTGTCTAGTTAAATGTAGTGTTTGGTGTTTTTTAAATACTGGTTTTTAAATGTGTATATGTGGGGGGCGGGGGGGGGAGGGGGAAACCGTTTAAAATCTCTTCCCTGTCCGGGAGACCCGACCTTTTCCCTGTCGGGTCTCCGTTGTCGTTGGGGCCTAGCACCGTGGAGCGGCCTCCAACCTGAACGACCCGGGGGCTCGGGAGACTGCGCTGCGGGCTACTCACCATCGTGGGGCTGGCCGGCCTCGGAACGTGGGGAGCGGTGGTGACTCGCTGCTGCGACTCGACTCCTGGGGCTCGGAGGCTCCAGCAATGCAGCCGCAGGTCCGGTGGACTGGGACATCGGGAGCTCGCGGGTCCGGGGGGAGAGAGAGACCGCTTCCCGGAGCTCCCGCAACGTGACTTCTCCAGCCCGTGTCGCGGGGTTGGAACGACCCGGAGCGGGGAAGTACATCACCCGGCACGGCTTCGTGGCCGTGGGACATTACAGCGCCCGCCGGGGGCTCCAACTTCGAGACTTCTAGACCGGGAGCGGGGCCGTAAATCGCCCGGCACGGCCTAAAATGGCCGTGGGACTTATCATCACCCGCCTGGGGCTTGGACATCGGGAGAGACATGGAGAGCAGGGGAGAGAAAATACTTTTGCCTTCCATCACAGTGGGTTCACTGTGATGGATGTTTGTGTGAACTTAATTGTGTGTATGTCTGTAGGACATTGTTTTTGTTTGTATGGCTGTGGAAACAAAATTTCGTTTGAGTCTCACTGGGGCTCAAATGACAATAAATTGTATTGTATTGTATTGAAACCACACCTGGAGTATTGTGTGCAGTTTTGGTCCCCTAATTTGAGGAAGGACATTCTTGCTATTGAGGGAGTGCAGCATACGTTTACAAGGTTAATTCCCGGGATGGCGGGACTGTCATATGCTGATGGTGTGAGTCTGTGGAATTCTCCACCTCAGAGGGCATTGGAGGCCATTTCTCTGGATACTTTCAAGAGGGAACTAAATAGGACTCTTAAAGATAGTGGAGTCAGGGGATAGGGGGAGAAGGCAAGGTACTGATTGGGAATGATCAGTCATGATCACATTGCATGGCGGTGCTGGCTTGAAGGGCCGAATGGCCTACTCCTGCACCTATTGTCTATTGTCTATTGTCAATTAAAGTTAGTATGCAGGTACAGCAGACAGTGAAGAAAGCAAATGGCATGTTGGCCTTCATAACAAGAGGATTTGAGTATAGGAGCAAAGAGGTCGTTCTGCAGTTGCACAGGGACCTAGTGAGATCACACCTGGAGTATCATGTGGAGTTTTGGTCTCCCAATTTGAGGAAAGACATTCTTGCTATTGAGGGAGTGCAGCGTAGGTTCACCAGGTTAATTCCCGGGATGGCGGGTCTGTCTTATGTTGAGAGAATGGAGTGGCTGGGCTTGTATACTCTGGAATTTAGGATGAGAGGCGATTTTATTGAAACATATAAGATTATTAAGGGTTTGGACACGCTAGAGGCAAGAAACATGTTCCAGATGTTGGGGGGAGTCCAGAACCAGGGGCCACAGTTTAAGAATAAGGGGTAAGCCATTTAGAACGGAGATTAGGAAAAACATTTTCACACAGAGAGTTGTGAGTCTGTGGAATTATCTGCCTCAGAGGGCAGTGGAGGCAGGTTCTCTGGATGCTTTCAAGAGAGAGCTAGATAGAGCTCTTAAAGATAGCGGAGTCAAGGGATATGGGGAGGAGGCAGGAACGGGGTACTGATTGTGGATGATCCGCCATGATCACATTGAATGTCGGTGCTGTATACTCCTGAACCTATTGTCCCTTGTTTATTGTATGTCATATGTTATTTGCGAGCAGAGCACCAAGGCAAATTCCTTGTATGTGCATATACTTGGCCAATAAATTTATTCATTCATTCATTCATTCATTCATTCATATCTGCCTTCACCATCACCCCGGGCATTCCAGGCCCCACCACTCATTGTGGAAAAAAAACCATGCCGCACACATCTCCATTAAACTTTCCCCCTCTCACCTTCTGGCTATGCCCTCTAGTGTTGGACATTTCCACCCTGCTAAAAAGGTTATGACTGTCTACCTTATTGATGCCTCTCACAATTTTATATACTTCTATCAAGAGTCTTCCGACATTCCAGGGCAAAGAATCAAAGTCTATCTAACCTCTCCCTGTAGCTGAAACCCTCTAATCCAGGCAGCATTCTGGTAAACCACCTCTGTACCCTCTTCAAAGCCTCCACGTGTTTCCTGTGATGGGGTGACGAGAACTGCACGCAATACTCCAAATGTGGCCTAACCATAGTCCTAAAGAGCTGCATCATGACTTCCTGAATCATATTCGATGCTCCTAGAAATGAAAGCAAGAATACTATGCAACTTCTTTACCACCCTGTCTTCCTCTGTTGCCAACTTTGGTGAGCTATGAACTTGGACCAAAATCACTCTGCGTATATATTGTGGATGAATTGGATACCTCTGCCATGGCTTCCTTTCCTGCTTTATTAATATATGATTACGTAACTTTGCAGTCCCCAAAATGGCACTTCAGTGATCAAATGGCCCCAGTAATAAATACATAGAGACGACATAGAAACATAGAAACATAGAAAATAGGTGCAGGAGTAGGCCATTTGGCCCTTCGAGCCTGCACCGCCATTCAATATGATCATGGCTGATCATCCAACTCAGTATCCTGTACCTGCCTTCTATCCATACCCCCTGATCCCTTTAGCCACAAGGGCCACATCTAACTCCCTCTTAAATATAGCCAATGAACTGGCCTCAACTACCTTCTGTGGCAGAGAATTCCAGAGATTCACCACTCTCTGTGTGAAAAATGTTTTCCTCGTCTCGGTCCTAAAAGATTTCCCCCTTATCCTTAAACTGTGACCCCTTGTTCTGGACTTCCCCAACATCGGGAACAATCTTCCTGCATCTAGCTTGTCCAACCCCTTAAGCATTTTGTAAGTTTCTATAAGATCCCCCCTCAATCTTCTAAATTCTAGCGAGTACAAGCCGAGTCTATCCAGTCTTTCTTCATATGAAAGTCCTGACATCCCAGGAATCAGTCTGGTGAACCTTCTCAATGGAACATCCATTGTTCTTTTGAGGCAAACCATGCTTTTCTACATTAAAGAAAATGCATTGGAGGTTCCAATCTTATTATTAAAATATCAAATGTAAACAAAAAATAAATACACATGATAATTACTGATAAAAGCTTACATTTTCTGCAATACATACACATATTCTCATGATGTGTCTTATGTATATTTTATAAACTACATTTTGCAGTTCATTCATATTCCCAAACTGCAACCAAAGTAGTAAACCAATTTGCCTGGGGAATATGTATGTTTCTAACTTACAGTATTTATTCAGTTTTTTAATGTTTTAGTATTCAGATTGAACTAGCCTTGGGTGACAAGGTTTGGAGACCTTTCACGGCACATGACTCTATGGGTAGCAATTACCCATACAAAGTTCACATTTCTTTGACATTTGCCGGTACATTATTTCATGAAAAGCAATAAGCCGTTAAAATAAAATGAAAAGGTTAGCAATTTTTTTACAATTGTAAATGAAAGAATTTCACAGGCTTACATTATGGGGTCAATAATGTGGTCACAGTGCTGTTGTTTCAGTGCCGTGCCCACAGTTAAGTGTAAGAAGGGAGGTCAAGTTTTTCAGTTTAATTGCTGCTGCCTCCGTATTCCAACATTAAGATTGGACGCCTGTAGGTTGAACAAGACTTCCAGTGAATAAAGAGCAAAGCTGCTTTTAAAGCTGGAGATACTATGAACATAGTTGACTATTTTCAATGTGTAGGAAAAAACTGCAGATGCTTGTTTAAATTGAAGATAAACAAAAAATGCTGGAGTAACTCAGCAGGACAGGCAGCATCTCTGAAGAGAAGGAATGTGTGACATTTCAGGTCGAGAACCTTCTTCAGACCCTTGAGTCCATCTTTGACTATTTTCAATCACTGGCACCATGGTGGCACAGTGGTAGAGTTGCTGCCTAACAGCGCCAGAGACCAGCGTTCGATCCTGACTATGGGTGCTTGTCCGTATGGAGTTTGTACGTTCTTCCCGTAACCTGCGTGGGTTTTCTCCAAGATCTTTGGTTTCCTCCCACACTCCAAAGGCGTACAGGTTTGTAGGAGTATTGGTCTAAATATAAATTGTCCCTCGTGTGTATAGGATTGTGTTAATGCGTGGGGATTGCTGGTTGGTGAGGACTTGGTGGGTCTGTTTCCACGCTGTAAGGGTCTGTTTCCACGGTGTATCTCTAAACTAAGCTAAACTAATCTAAACATTGGGAGAGTTTTACATTCCAGGAATGGCAGGTGGTGTGTATGGTGGAGTGACCACCCAATGTTAAGACTCAGTGGAAGATTAGCATCAGTATAGGTAACAGCACATGACTGGCAGCAAGTCGGAAAATAAATTGAATGATTGGATGAAGTTTTCAGGATGGCGTAGAAATCTGTAGTAAAATGTCAGCAGGCTGCATTTGCCATTAATTGCTGACAGGTCTGTAGAAAACTGCCAGCATTTATTCCTTCCACCCAACCCTGCCTTCAACATCATAATGGGCCTGTCCCACTCACGCAATCATTTCGCCGACCTGCTGTGACTATGATGGGTGCCGGCAGTCGCCGAAAAAAATCACATAAGTGGGACAGGCCCTTTAGGCTCAGAAAGTTCTGGACTCTTGTGGAAATGGAGTTTGAATTTAAAATTAGCTGTGCACTGCTGCCAACTGTAATCCAAAATTGGGTTCAATGTAGGAGTCTCTTGGCAGAATGCAAACTTTCTGATGTTTCTAAGCTGTTTTACCCATTCCTCTTGCCTGATAGGAACACTTTATGTCAGAAGATTTATCTCCCTGGCCTTCTGGCCCATCCAGTTCTCAGTGGGTAGGTCTGGCAAGGTTGTTGTCAGGTCTCAATAGAATTACAGGTCTCAAAATGCATATTAAAGAAGAACCTTGCTTTTCCCACACACCTGTTCAAAAAACTTAAGGAATTTAAGTCACATCTACGCATGCCAGTAAAGTTGAGGTTCAATATTCACTGGCAACCTTAGTGAAAAGGCATGTGTGGTATTGTGTGTGCAACACTATGCTTTCCTTGTGATGGGAGAAATGACGTGCCCAAGTTGGAGGAAGTGGAGAAGCATGTAGTGCACATGATGGCACATCCTGAAAAGGCCTCCCTTCCTTGGAAACTGCCAATTTTTGATGGCACAGTGGCACAGCTTAGAGTTGTTGCCTTTCCGTGCCAGAGACCCGGGTTGGATCCTAACCACAGGTGCTGGCTGTATGGAGTTTGCACGTTCCCCCTGTGACTGTGTGGGTTTCCTCTGGGTGCACCAGTTCCTCCCACTTTCCAAAGACGAGCGAGTTTGTAGGTTAATTGGCTTCTGTAAATTGTCACTAGAGTATAGGATAGAGCTAGTGTATGGGGATGACTGGTTGGCGGCCAGAACTCGGTGGGCCAAAGGGCCTGTTTCCATGCTATATCTCTAAAACTAGAACTGAATTCTCCTATGCCTCTATGATCTGCATTACAACCTTCTCTTCCTGTTCCTTCTCCACATCACCTCCTCAGTCATCTCCTCGACACCTCTGCCTCACCACCTCTTTTTCCTGTTTTTCCTTGCTTCGTCTTCTGTCTGCTCCCCTATATACCCTTCACCACCTCTCCCTGCCTCTCCTCAACATATCCTTTGCCCATTCCTATACGTACTGCTCTGCCAAGCTCATCCCCTCTCCCTGCTTTTTCTCCACCTTCTTCAATGCCTGCTTCTTCTCCTCCATGCCCACCTCCTGGTCCTATTCCTCTTCCCACTGGAGAGCTTCAGGCAAAGGCTGACCCTTTCTGATGCTGACATTATAAATCGTGCCGGTGAAGAATCCATCTTCAGGGTGGACCACAGAGTGCTCCCAGAGTGGTGGAAACACTGAAATCTCACCATAGATCCCAATAGCACCCTCCAGCCATTTTCAGCAATCCCATGGATGCTGTTATTCTGAGTACTGTCTAGAGTGCAGAAGCCATGGAAGGAGGGATTGACTCGTATTTCTCACGTCAGCCATCAGTTGACCTGGATTGTCACAGAATGAGAAAGTCATGCAAAATCCCTGGCAACATAGGAATTTATTTTCAAGATCAACCCGGTTTAGTTCAGAGACTAAAAGTCCTTGTAAATCATGTAGAGATCCAGGATCTTCAAAAGAGTTAACTAAAGGAATGGAATCAATCGGTCCGTGAATACATATCTGTGAAGCCCAATATCCTCTGATATATATCTGCCACTTTAATCTAATCGCCTCCTTTTCCTTACTAAAATTACTAAATTACTAAATTACATGTCCAATTACTAAATTCCTTTTCCTTAAATCAGGATCTTTAGTGAATCGTCTGATGGAGCACAGAAAGCTGGAAAGAATTACACAGATCTGCTATTCCACAAAAATGTAAAGTCTTGGCATGATAGTGCCCTCTTACATCAGAGATGGATACAAAGTGCTGAAGTAACGTAATGGACCAGGCAGCATCTCTGGAAAAGACTTTAGGTGACTTTTCTTGTCAGGACCCTTCTTCAGTTTGAAGAAAGATCCCGACCCAAAATGTCACCCATCCATGTTCTCTAGAGATGCTGCATGACCTGCTGAATTATTCCAGCATTTTGTGTTCTTTTATGTAAAGCATCATCTGCAGTTCTTCCTTGTATGGCGGCGTGTCCAGATGCAGCGGCTTTGCGCTCCCAAGCCCGAGTTTACTCGGAGCAGCCCGGTACCGAACGCGGCTGGAAAAACAAGGTAATTAAAAACCCCAGAACCCCTAGAACCCATAGGAACCCTAGTAACCCCGGAAACCCCAGGAATCATAAGAAGAAACTCACCTATAGGACGAGGGAATCCAAGACCCGCATCGCAATCCCGACTGGTCGCACATGGAGCCGCTCGGAACATACACGTGTGCTGTCCTGATAAGCCGTTGGCGAAGGACTTTTTAAGTCTTATTGATTCTTTTAATTTTGTGCAGTGTGTGTCTGGTCCCACACACGGACATGGACATACATTGGACCTTGTTCTCTCCTATGGCTTGCCTGTATTAAACTTGGAGGTCTGTGATAGTGTGTTTTCTGATCACATGCCTGTACTATTTGATGTTGGTTTTTCCAGTGCTGCAGTTAGACCTGTAGCGTCTGCTCGGCGCTGTCGGTCCTTTAACCCTTCTGCTGCTGGCCAATTCTCTGCTGCTTTTGATCGGCTGTGCCCCCTCTGCGTCCACTCCCCTTGGTACGGAGGAGATTAGTTCTTGGTTCCACTCCTCCTGCACAACTATACTGGACTCTGTGGCTCCTTTAAAAACTTTGCAGCCCAGAGCTAAACCCGAGCCCTGGTTCAGTGACGCAACTCGTACAGCTCGACGGGAGTGTCGCAGAGCTGAACGAAAGTGGAAGAAGGACAGGCTGCAGGTTTCATCGCAAATCCTAAAGGACAGCTGGCGAAATTACCAAAATACTGTTAAAGAGGCCAAAAGATATTACCTGTCTAATATAATAGTGTCTAAGCGTCACGACCCAAGTGTGTTATTCAAAACCATTGATTCTGTTTTAAATGCCCCACAGCCTGTCTGCTTGGAAGCATCGTCTGAATTGTGCAATGACTTCCTGCACTTCTTTATCAATAAGGTTGTTTCTATAAGGGCTCTCATCTCAGCTCCTGCCTCTGACCCCTCTGTTCCGGCCCCATGCCTGGTGGCATTCGATAAGTTTGTGCCTCTGACATTGTCGGGTCTAGAGGATGTGGTTCGGCATATTAAGCCGTCGGGTTCCCCTTGTGATGCTGTCCCTCCTCTTCTTTTTAAAGAGGTTTTCCCGAGTATAGGGCAGTCGGTTCTCGCCATCATAAACAGTAGCTTGTGTTCTGGGGTTGTCCCCATAAATTTTAAACATGCTGTAGTGCAACCACTACTTAAGAAACCAGGCCTCAATCAAACTGTTCTGGCCAATTTTAGGCCGATCTCCAAGTTGCCTTTTATCTCTAAGATCATGGAGAAAGTAGATTACTGCTCAGCTGAAACTCTTCCTGGATGAGCACAATATTCGGGAGGTTTTCCAGTCTGGATTCAAGGCTATGCATAGCACAGAGTCGGCTCTGCTAAGGGTCTTCAACGACATCCTCCTGGCAAACGACTCTGGTAATTATGTGGTTCTTGGCTTGCTGGACCTATCTGCCGCCTTCGATACAGTGGACCATGGAATTTTAATTTCCCGATTACAGCACCAAGTGGGCATTTGTGGCAGTGCCCTGGGATGGTTCAGGTCCTATCTGGCAGACAGAACCATGCGTGTAAGCCTTGCTGGCTTTGAATCCTCCTCCACTCCCTTGGTATATGGGGTTCCACAGGGCTCAATTTTAGGGCCCCTGCTCTTCTCTTTATACCTACTTCCTCTGGGCTCAATTTTAAGAAGGCATGGCATCTCCTTTCACTTTTACGCAGATGATAGCCAGTTATATATGCCACTCAGGAAAGAAGACGACTATTCTCTAAAATCACTTCTGTCTTGTCTTGAGGACATTAAGTCCTGGGTGGCCTTAAACTTTCTGGGACTTAGTGAAGAGAAGACAGAGGTGATTTTGTTTGGCCCCAATGGCTGCCGTGAACCTCCCTTTGTTGACTTGGGTCCACTGGCATTGTCTGTAAAGCCAACCGTTTTGAACCTGGGTTTTAGGATGGACGGTGATTTTAAACTAGATAAACAAATAGGCGCGGTGGTTAAGTCCAGCTTCTTTCACCTAAGGAAGCTGGCAAAGGTGAAGCCCATTCTCGAGCGGCAGCATTTTGAAACAGTAATCCATGCCTTTATTACATCTAGGCTGGATTACTGTAACGCACTCTACTCTGGAGTCGCACGAGCTTCATTGGCTCGTCTCCAGCTTGTTCAAAATGCTGCCGCTCGCCTTTTGACCGGAACTCGAAAGAGGGAGCACATTACGCCAATTTTGGCCTCCCTTCACTGGCTCCCAGTGCACTTTCGAGTTCATTTCAAAATTCTTTTATTTGTTTTTAAATCGTTGAATGGGCTCGCCCCGCCTTACCTCTCTGAGCTGCTCCACCTATATGCTCCTGCCTGGTGCCTCAGGTCAGCTGATCAGCTGCTCCTTGAGGTACCAAGGTCTAAGCGGAAGCTCAGAGGGGATAGAGCCTTTTCTGTTGCTGCTCCGGCACTCTGGAACACCTTGCCGTTGCACATCAGACAGGTCCCCTCACTGTCCATCTTCAAATCCTCCCTAAAAACATATTTTTATTCTTTGGCTTTCGACACTGGCTGAGGCATTGCTCCTGTTCTTAGTGCTTTTAATGTCTTTTAATTTTTAGTGTGTTTTTTATAGTCCTTCGTTTTACGGTTTTTAATGGTTTGTAATAGCTTTTTGTCTATGAGTTCTCATGTACAGCACTTTGTGGCAACTGCAGTTGTTTAAAGTGCTTTATAAATAAAGTTAATAATAAAATAATAATAAAATACTCAGCATCGGACGTGGCTGCGAGAAACTGGCGTGTGAGTACTACAGTACCCTTACCGTCCCGTCGGAGCTGGGCAGGAAAGCCCCTTGGATCACCACTCCGGAGGGCAGGAGACGGAGCAAGCGCCGGGAACGGAAGCAGAAACGTGGAAGGCGAGCGGGGGTGCAGGACAGGCTACGGAGGGCTCCACATAGACCATCGCTCCCAAGCGTCTTTCTGGCGAATGTCCGGTCACTCACCAACAAGCTGGATGAGGTAAGGCTCTGGATCAACACCCAGCGCTCCCTGGAAGACTGCTGTGTGCTGATCTTCACAGAGCCCTGGCTCAGCGCGCTGGTTCCCGATGGGGCTGTGGACCTGACCAACTGGTCACTGCATCGTGCTGATAGAACAAAGGACTCCGGTAAGAGCAAGGGTGGCGGGCTCTGCATCTACATCAACAATGACTGGTGCACCAACCACACTGCAATAGAGAGCTACTGTTCCCCAGACCTGGAATACCTACTGCTTAAATGTAGACCGTTTTACCTGCCTCGGGAGTTTACTGTGGTTATCATCATGGCCATATACATCCCACCACAGGCTAATGTTAACCTAGCACTAGCACAGCTGCACTCGGCCATTAGTAAGCAGCAGGATGCTCACCCCGACGGTGCCTTCATTGTTGCAGGGGACTTTAACCAGGTCGACCTACGTGCCACACTCCGCAAATTCCACCAGCATGTGCAGTGCCCTACCAGGGGCTCAAACACGTTGGATAAAGTGTACACCAACATCAAGGACGCATACAGAGCTCTCCCCCGCCCATCCCTGGGACAATCCGATCACTTCTCACTGTTTCTACTGCCTGCATACAGACCCCTCATCCGCAAGACCAAACCTGCAATAAGGACGGTCAAAATATGGCCCGAGGACGCCACCCTACAACTCCAGGACTGCTTTGATCGCACCGACTGGGACTTGTTTGCACAACAGGCTACCAGTGGTACAGAGATAGACTTGGAGGAGTACACATCCACCGTGCTCTCCTACATCAACTGCTGTGAGGAGACTGTCACAGTGGACAAGCAAATAAAGATGTTCCCAAACCGGAAACCCTGGATGAACAAGGAGGTTCAGGATCTGCTAAGGGCACGCAACAACGCCTTTAAATCCAGGGACACTTCTGCTTACAGTGCGGCCAGGTCGAACCTGAACAGAGGCATAAGAAAGGCCAAAGTCATCAACAGGCAAAGGGTAGAAGACCACTTCAATACCGCGGACACCAGAAGCATGTGGCAGGGTGTCAGGGACATCACTGACTACAAGAGCAGCCCCGCCTGCCCCCACGGTGATATCACACTGGCCAACTAACTAAACACCTTCTTTGCCCGGTTTGATACTGGCAACACCACCAGGTGTGGAATAACCCTGGCCATAGCGGAGGGACAGGCCTTAACACTGAGCACTCAGGAGGTACAGTGCGCTCTGCGTAGGATCAATCCACGCAAGGCTGCAGGCCCGGATGGAGTACAGGGAAGAGCATTAAAGGACTGTGCTGGAGAGCTGGCGGAGGTATTCACGAGAATCTTCAATCTATCTCTATCTCTGGCAACGGTCCCCAAGTGCCTGAAAACAGCCACCATAGTGCCGGTGCCGAAAAAGTCCAAAATTACCAACCTCAACGACTACCGGCCGGTTGCCCTGACTCCAATCCCTATGAAGTGCTTCGAAAGGCTGGTCCTCTCCCATATTAAATCCAGCATCCCTGCCTCACTGGACTCCCATCAATTTGCATACAGGGCAAATAGATCGACAGAGGATGCCATCTCTCTGGCCCTTCACACTGTCCTGACTCACCTGGACAGACAGGGCACGTATGTGAGGATGCTCTTCATTGACTATAGCTCTGCATTCAATACGGTCATCCCCACCAAGCTCACCACCAAACTCCACCAGCTAGGCCTCAGCTCACCGATATGCGCTTGGATCCTGAACTTTCTCACGGAGCGACCGCAGGCAGTGAGACTGGGCCCGCACCTGTCCTCCACCATCACCCATCACCCTGAGCACCGGCACACCACAGGGTTGTGTACTAAGCCCCATGCTCTACTCCCTCTTCACTCACGACTGTGTCCCTGCATTCGACACCAACACCATCGTGAAGTTTGCAGACGACACAACAGTGATTGGGCTGATCACCAACGGTGATGAAACAAACTGCAGAGCGGAGGTGCAGAACCTGGTGGACTGGTGCGCCAATAACAACTTGGCACTAAACACCTCCAAGACCAAGGAGCTGATTATTGACTTCAGGAGGTCCCATTCTGGAGAATACGCCCCAATCTCCATTTACGGGGAAAGTGTGGAGAGAGTGTCCAGCTTTAAGTTTCTGGGCACTCACATTTCAGAAGACCTCACATGGTCCACAAACACCGCCGCGCTGGTCAAGAAGGCACAGAAACGACTGTTCTTCCTGAGGACATTAAAAAAGACTGGTCTGCCCCAACAGCTGCTGACAACGTTCTACCGCTGCACCACAGAGAGCATACTAACGTATGGCATCTCTGTGTGGTATCTCAGCTGCACGGAGGCGGAGAGGAGAGCTCTTCAGTGCATCGTCAACAGAGCGCAGCGGATCATTGGGACAGAGCTACCAGCCTTGGAGGGCATCTACCACACGCGGTGCCTCAGGAAGGCCCTCAGCATCCATAAGGACTCATCACACCCCTGCCACGGTCTGTTTCAACTACTTCCCTCCGGCAGACGTTACAAGGCCTTCTACGCCCGAACCTCTAGACTCAGGAACAGTTTTATCCCAAGAGCTATAGCGGCTCTGTACCGGCCCTAATGAGTGCCCCCCCATCCCAATCCCTTTGGACAGTCTCCCTCAGATGGTCACGTCAATCAATTCAGCTTGCTTATTTATGTATTGTATTTATTTACCTTTCTTGTACATCAGTGGAGCTGCACACTAAATCTCGTTGCACTGACTTGCAATGACAATAAAAGATATATTATATTATTTACTCACAGGGGTTGCTATTAATCTACTCGCAAAAGGTCACATGTATCTGTCACCACTAACATAGTAAAAGTTAACTTTCAGATATAGAATAGAATAGAATAGAATAGAATGCCTTTTATTGTCATTCAAACAGCTTGGTTTGAACAAAATTGCATTTTCTACACTTACATTACAAAAAAACCCAAGACCCACACTTAACACAGTTTACACAAACATCCATCACAGTGAATCTTCAACACCTCCTCACTGTGATGGATGGCAAAAGTCTTATCTCTTACCTTTGTTCTTCTCCCGCGGTCCAGCAGTCCAACTGCAGCATTGAGGCGAACTGGGGCTCCTGATGTTAAAGCCCCCGGCAGGCGATGGTAAGTCCCACGGCGGTTAAGCCGCACGGGGCGATGTTAGGCCCCGCTCCGAGTCCTTTAAACCCCGTGATTCCCGCGGGGGAAGTTGCCATTGCGGGAGCTCCAAAAAGCGGTCTCCCACCAGGGACCTGCGAGCTCCAGATGTTCCTGTCCACAGGGCCTGCGGCCAGAGCCTCCGAAGCTCCGAAGACGGGTCACAGCCGCACGCCACTACAGCTCATCCCGTTCTGAAAACGGCCAGCTCCACGATGTCAGGTCCACAAATGGAGCCCTCAGGTTGGTCCCCGGCCGGAGGCTGCCACCGGCTCCACGATGTTAGGTCCAACGACATCAGATACCCGACAGGGAAAAAGTCGGGTCCCCGTACAGGGAAGAGACTAACGGTTCCCCCCCCCCCCCACCATATACACAGCTAAAGAAAAATAATAAAAACTAGTCAAGACATACATTTAACGAGACAAAAATGAAAAAAAAGACAGACGGACTGTAGTCGAGCCGCTGCCGTCAGGCGCCGCCACACCACTATACTTCTCAAAGTTTGAAGTAAGAGTATAACTGTCTCCTTTTAAGGGAAGTTGAACACTCCTTTCCCATGACCTTCATGTCTACAATACTCCCAATGCCTCTTCTGCAGATACAGTTAGTCCAATTGGGGTGGAAGTTTGCAACCTTCACGTGGTCTGCCCTGTTTCGATGAATGCAATCAACCCGGCGTGCACAATCAAATAAGATCAAATAGAACAAGTTGTCGTACAACTTTAGGCTGTGCACGCCATACGGGGGGAGGAGGAGGAGGAGGAGGAGGAGGAGGAGGAGGAGGAGGAGGAGGAGGAGGAGGAGGAGGAGGAGGAGGAGGAGGAGGAGGAGGGGGAGGGGGAGGGGGAGGGGGAGGGGAGGGGGGGGGGGAGGGGGGGGGAGGGGCAGGGGAGGGGAGGGGAGGGGGAGGGGGAGGGGGAGGGGGAGGGGGAGGGGGAGGGGGAGGAGGAGGAGGAGGAGGAGGAGGAGGGGGAGGGGGAGGGGGAGGGGGAGGGGGAGGGGGAGGGGGAGGGGGAGGGGGAGGGGGAGGGGGAGGGGGAGGGGGAGGGGGAGGGGGAGGGGGAGGGGGAGGGGGAGGGGGAGGGGGAGGGGGGGGGGGGGGGGGGGAGGGAGGGGGGGGGGAGGGGGAGGGGGAGGGGGAGGGGGAGGGGGAGGAGGAGGAGGAGGAGGAGGAGGAGGAGGAGGAGGAGGAGGAGGAGGAGGAGGAGGAGGAGGAGGAGGAGGAGGAGGAGGAGGAGGAGGAGGAGGAGGAGGAGGAGGAGGAGGAGGAGGAGGAGGAGGAGGAGGAGGAGAAGTGAAAAAAAAGGAGAAGAAGAGGTGAAAAAAAAAAGGAGAAAAAAAAAAAAAAAAAAAGAAGAAGTGTTAGTCCAATGCATCTTAATGCTCGGACACATTAAATGCTCGGACACATTTTGCAAGCTTCTTCCTGCCCCAGGTAGCTTTCTAACTCCAGTGCAGCATACTGCAGAAATAAACATAAAATGGATGTTGTCTTTAAAATAACACAGTGGTGAATAGTGTTCCTGTGAATGTCCATTATGTTTCCAATGCTGCAGAACATGACCCAGTTTGATCTCCAAATAGGGAAGCTAGGGTGAATGGCATTATTTTGTGCAAGTCTTGTGCATGCAGATCCTATAACACTTTAAAAAAACGTATTCTCTCTGATTAACACAAAAAGACATTAACATTTATTTGCATTCAGCTCAAAAAGGCAGCACTGTACACATTAATTTTTAGTCCATGAGGGATACCAAGAGATAAATGGTCCGATACAAGCGCTGGAGTAACACCTGTAGGCAGCATCCCTGGAGGAAAAGGATGAGGGACACATCGAGTCGGGATCGGTGCTCCATCTAAAACATCACACATCCTTTTTCCCCAGGGATGCTGCTAGATCCGCTGAGTTACTCCAGCACTTTTTGTCTGTCTGGTATGTACCAGCATCTGCAGTTCCTTCCTACATAATAAATGGTCAGGTTTGGAAAGAGACAATCTTTGATTTAACTGCAACTTTTATAAAGATCAATCTCCATTTTCTGAATATACATATGTGCTTGGTTACATTTTTGGTTTAAGTTCCAGTTCTTGCTCATTTTTAGTCAGTGCTCTAATGCCATTTGGCAGGGAAAACCCATTCATTACATCCTTACATTAGGTTGCTGCTTTAACTTGATGCTTTTGGGCAAGAGGTTTAGACGTTTAAGCTAAATATTTAAAAGGTACTAGTTTCAACTCTGCAATTTTCATGAGGAAGGGGATTTAACAGGGTTTTAATATTTAAAAGTGTTCTTATTTGCAATAGACAATATTTATTATGATTGACTTGGTATTTAATATTTAACAAACTGACATGAAAGCTCAGCAAAATGTGTGATCATCAAGATAAAATAGTACCAAAAAAATGCACATATTAAAATAAAGTAGATTATGTCATTTATGCTGTGTCACCCAGAAAAATAATTTGTTGATGCAACAATAATAATGAAGGCATTTTCATCAAACTCCCTATATTTAAGTCTCAGGCATTATCATAGAATGTTTAAGTAAGCCATAACTATTTTATGATGATGTTCTAGTCAGAAATATATATTCTCTCTCCAAATTGTAAATGTGTGATAGAAATCTGCTTGAATAATGTTAAAGGTATTCTTATTGAAAAACATTACCATTTAACGGTCTTTCTCCTACATGATTAAACCACACTCAGTAAATGTACTTTTAGTTTGGAGTTGTACTCTATCTGAAGATAGATGATATTTATTGGTTTCAAGTTAAAATATGCCAGTTAAGCACTTGAAAGTAGTTTGTGTTTAAATGTGTATGTTGATATTGATGAGGGGGAAAAAAAGGCTTTTTTTCAGTAAAAAACATGAATAAACAAGGCAGTAGTTTATGAAACCAAAATATTTTGCAACTGTAGTATTGATGGCAATTTTACACGCTATACATGTCAATTTTATGTAAGATTCCAGGAAATAAATCTATTCTACACAATGCTCAGGACTAATTTAATTTATGATAAATAATGTCAACCTTGATTATTAATGCCGGCCCTTGGTAATTGATTCTGAGCCCCACCGATCTCTGTAAGATGACTCTTGCCTTGCCTGCAGTGCACAAAGTCTTGTGCTGTTGAAGTTCAAAGTAGAAACCCAAAAACAAAAAATTCATAGGCCAAACCTGATCCATTTGCTTAATACATCTTGACAAATGCAACTGTCTTTCAGGCACTCTTTGTCTTAGTTTGTCGATCACTGAAAACATTTATTGATTATTTATGTACTATCATTCTTTAATAGGTGTGGTTCGCTGGATGGCAGCAAAGAAAAAATATCCCCTCATTCCAGTTAAATGTAAATGTAAAACCAATGGTAGTAATTGTACCTAATTTCAGAATGTTGCGTGTTGGGATAGCTTTTTTTCTTTTCTGATATGCTGAAGCAATTTCTAGTTAGTACTTTGAGAATAGAAGATCGACACAAAAAGCTGGAGTAAATCAGCGGGACAGGCAGCATCTCTGGAGAGAAGGAATGGGTGATGTTTCGGGTCGAGACCTGACTGACCTTTCTTGAGCCTGAAGAAGGGTCTCAACCTGAAATGTCACCCATTACCTTCTCTCCAGAGATGCTGCCTGTCCGTTGAGTTACTCTAGCTTTTTGTGTCTATCTTCGGTTTTAACCAGCATCTGCAATTCCTTCTTACACTGAGAATAACATATTATTCAGATAGATATTCAGAAATACCTGGAATATGGGACAGAATGAAATTTGCACTGTAAAACTTTGTACCATTTGGTTTATCTAAATGAAATTCCACCTTGTGATTACTGATATGTTGGTTTACCTTAAATCGCCTCTCTTGATTACAGCTCCCAGTTACCACATGGGACATTGAATTTGACTGGGGTCCACCGAAAAATTTGGAGCTTTTAGAAATATATCAGTCATTTAGAAAAGTTATTCAGTGATTTCCCAACTACTGAGCATAAAGCAAAGTGCTGGAGAACTCAGGATGTCAAGTGGGTTTTGGAGATGGGCCCTTCCTCAGGCTGGAGTCTGAAGAAGAGTCCCGACCCAAAACATGGTCTGTCCATTCCCTTCACAGATGCTGCCTGACCCGTTGAATTTCTCAAGCACTTTGTATTTTGATCATGATTCCAGCATATACAGTTTCTTGTGTCTCCACTTTCTAGTTGCTAGTTGGCTTTGCAACAAACCGTGATCAACATTGTAGCTGGTCACTGTGATAGTCTGGCAGAGAAAGGCAGCTGTTTGGTGTTATCAGGAATTTCTGGCAGCCCTATCTTCTCCTGGTCATCTTGCACGGTCACGTCCTACAACCTACACTTTGATTGCACCAGCTCATTGGAATTCTGATTTGTGGTAAACATGGGCAGAAATCCCTGGGGGGTGGGACGGGACAGAGGGACAGGTCCCCTCCATGTTTTGAGAGGTGGGGGACAATCCCCCCCATGTTTTGTAATCCGGATTTTGAACTTCGGTGGAAAACAAAATCTATTAAAAATCTCCGCTTTCTGCAAGACAGTGGGGGTGGGACTGATGATCGAGGGCGCCGATTGGACGAGAGAGACATCGGTCAGCAAGCAATGGGGAGGGCGGGACATGTTGATTCAACGCGATGATTGGAGGAGGGAGGTGTCGGTCAGAGGCGGAAGTAGGGGGTGGGACTGAGGATAGAGCGTGGTGATTGGAGGAGGGAGACGTCCGTGGAGCAAAGATCATAGAGCGGAGTTTGAATTGGCCCATTCGTGGGGCCTTTCATCGCCCGACATGGCTTAATATCGGCCACGGGATCTTCCACTGCCCCGCGGTCAAATTGCTGCATCGAGGCAATCAAGGCTCCCGATGTTGAAGCCCCCACCGGGCGATGCAAGATCCCACGAATGGGCTGATTGAAGCCCCACGATTCCGAGCGGACAAAGCAGCTGTTGCTGGGGTTCGGAGTCGGTCACCAACCAGGTCAGCTCCCGATGTTACCGTCCACAGGGCCCACGGCTGAAGCCACGCGCGCGCGTGCATGTGTGCGTGCGAGCATGCGTGCGTGTGTGTGTGTACCAAGAAATTGTGTCCCCTCCATGTTTCGATAGCGATTTCCGCCCCCTGAATGTCTCCTTGAGATCAATTACCTGTTTGGTAAGCTAATACACATCTATCTACACAGCACATAATCAATTCAAAGGGCTTAAAACAAATTATGATTCTTTAGGAATCAAACATTGCATCTCTCTCTGTATTTGCTAGGCTTAAATTTATTTTCATAAATAGCAAAGCCAAAATGCACTACATAACCTGTTTAAAATGTTTTTATTTGTCTCCTAGGCAACAAGCCAGCAGTTTCCTTTGAACAGCAGTTATACCAAACAGCTTTGGGTATTTTGTCATATCAACTTTTGTCAAGATCAAGAGTAACTGGTGTTATTTTGGAGCAAGCATATCAGAACAGTGCGGCAGAGAGTGTGAAACCATTGCAGGTCTTAGCTACGTCATCTCCAGGCAAATCAAGCAAGATCCTTCATTGAGGAATGGAATGGAATACTTTATTGTCACATGTGACAAGGCACAGTGAAATTCTTTGCTTGCATACCCAAGGTATACAAATAGCAGCCACCTACGGCGCTGACAAAGTTACAAAGCCTGCCGGCTCCTCCTTTGTTCTCTGTATCATTGAGCATGTTGTTGGTGACATATCTAATCAGAAAATTACTCTTATTATGATGATCTCAACCTTTCATACTAGCAATAACAACATAGGCCAACACTTCTCAACAAGTGTGATGAGTGATGGTGATTTTACTTCGGAATCACGTGAGTGACTATGTGAAGAACCCCGCCAGGACGCATGTGTGCTATATCGCTACACGCATTGCAACGAGTCACAGCAGGGGGAACGACGTTCCCTTAGCGGCAGAATTTGAAAGCCGGGAACAGCAGGTAAGGAGACTCTGTGTTCCTTCCACTTACCTTACAGGTGGAGACATGGACCAGATCCACGAAGGCTGCGAGAAAGCTGGCGGGGGAGAACCGCGGAGTTGCGGGCAGCCGGCAGCAGCAGCCAACGGCACGCCAATCTCCCGAAATGGGAACAGCTGTGCCCGACTTCGCTCCCGCACCGGCAAAGTCAGACTCCGATCGGTCTGACTTTGAGCAGCCGCGAGCGGCCAGTGCCCGTGAGCACCGGGGCCGGTTGGAGCGGCTGCAGGATGGTGAGCAGCCGTGAGCGGCCAGTGGCCGTGAGCATTAGAGCCGGTTGGAGCAGCTGCAGGATGGGGAGCAGCCGCGAGTGGCCAGTGCCCGTGAGCATTGGAGCCGGTTGGAGCGGCTGCAGGATGGGGAGCAGCGGCGAGCGGCCAGTGCCCGTGAGCATTGGAGCCGGTTGGAGCGGCTGCAGGATGGGGAGCAGCTGCGAGTGGCCTATGCCCGAGAGCATAAGAGCCAGTTGGAGCGGCTGCTGGAGGAAATACTCCAAAGTGGCAGGCTCTGGGAGATGGAGGCTAGCCACAGTGGGCAATTAGTAACCCCCACAGCAGTACCCCTTGTGGGGCTGCACAGTGTCTCTCCCTCATCAGAGGAGAGCACGGAGGGTCAATTCTGGGCTGACCCTGAAGAGGGCAGTGCACATACCCCCAGTATGCCTGGGGTGACAGAAAACATGCTGGACATGGTGTCCCAGTTTATCCAACCAGACCAAACTGGCCAAGACCTGGAGCCGAAAATAGCGGCAAGCATTGACTATATGTCATTTAACCAACTGCAGGCACTGGCTTGCAGCGAAATCATTGACATCACCAAACCATCCATTAGACTGGTAGCTAGAATAATTGAGAAAATAGTGGCTGCATTTCCAGCCACACAATTTGGACCTTTACACTATCGAAATTTACAGAGAGCAAAAATAAGAGCACTCAAAATTAATGGTGGCCATTTTGACAGACCAATGAAGCTACCAACAGAGGCCATAATGAAACTAAAATGGTGGGAACACAACATCAAGTATTGTTCCAATCCAATAATTATCAGCAACCCGTCTATGGTACTACAAACTGATGCCAGTGCATTTGGTTGGGGTGCTACCAATTCCATCTCCAGCTGTGGAGGGAGATGGAATGCACAGGAGGCATCATTATTACAAACACTGGGCATAAACTACCTGGAAATGTTAAGTGCATTCCTTTGCCTTAACTCATATTGTTCTGGGTTAAATCACCAGCATGTTAGACTACAAATTGACAACAGCACCGTGGTAGCATATATCAACCATATGGGTGGAAACAAATCGACATCATGTGACAATCTGGCCAACACAATTTGGCAATGGTGTATCCAGAGAGATATTTGGATATCAGCTACCTACTTACCAGGTAAACTAAATTTAGTGGCAGGCACCAGGTCACGCAAATTCAATGAAAACACTGAATGGATGTTGGATAAAAATGTATTTGCTGAAATTACAGCATGGTATGGAACACCAGATATCGATCTTTTCGCATCCAGGCTCAATCACCAGTCATCAAATTATGTTTCATGGGAACCAGACCTGGGGCAGCGGCAACAGATGCATTTTTGCTGCATTGGGGGAAATTGTTTATTTATGCATTCCCTCCTTTCTGCCTCATCAGTCGGGTATTAAGGAAAATACAGCAAGACTCTGCGTCTGGTATTTTGATAGTACCCGATTGGCCTACTCAACCATGGTTCCCGGTGATACTAGACATGGTATTCGAACCATGCATCACCATCCATCATAGACCTAATTTACTGGTCCATCCAGTAACAAAGGGAAGATCACCCACATATCTATGAACATCCCGTCTGTTCTGGAATTCCTGGCAAGCCTCCATTACGATGAGAGGCTCAGTCATAGTGCCATCAACTGCGCCAGAAGTGCTCTGTTAACATACCTGTGGCAAGGAACAGAGCAGCATTCTGTTGGGACACACCCTGGTAACCAAACTCATGAGGGGCATTTTTAATGTTAATCCCCCAAGAACCAAGTACTCCCAAATATGGGATGTGAGCATTGTACTGACTATGTTAAGAAACTGGTCTCCAGCTACAGCTTTGTCCCTACAGAAACTGACTATGAAAACAGTCATGCTGATGGCCTTGGTCACGGCACAAAGGGTCCAGTCACTACAGAACCTAAGGCTGGACAACATGACTATTTAATCTGGAAATTTAACTTTTCACATCAATGAATTAGTCAAACAGAACTGACAGGGGTCAGCAGGCATAAAAACAGAATTCAGGGCATACCCGACAGATAATCGTCTCTGTATTGTAACACACTTACTATTATATATGGAGTATACTAAGATCATCAGAGGGAAATAAATGTCACTTTTAATCAGCTACAAATAGCCACTCAAAACAGTGGCAGTCCAGACCATCTCTAGATGGCTAAAACAGGTCCTAATAAAGGCTGGAGTAGACACTAGCATTTTAAATCTCACTCCACCAGCGCTGCCGCTACATCGGCAGCTATGAAGTTGGATGTTCCTATGGACCAAATCCTCAAGACAGCAGGATGGTCAACGGAGGAAACTTTCCAACGATTTTATAACAAACCAGTCATTGTACCTGGAACATTTGCAGAAACAATTTTAAGTTCTGTAATATAATTTACCCCATAAATAGGGGCTATAATTTGGTGTTAATATATTTATCGTTGGGTTTTCAATATCGTATTGATGTCTAATGATGTTAACACTATTCTCCCCATAATCAAGGCAGATGTGATGCATGGACTCGTTTCCACGGCATGAAATTACAGAGCTTTAAAATCTTCACGTAGTCACTCACGTGACTCCGAAGTAAAATAGTAAGATTAAACGAGAACTTACCAGTTTGAAGTTTGATCGTTATTTTATGAGGAGTAACGTTGAGGGATTACGTGCCCTCCGCTCCCACCCTTGATCATATACTCAACTGGTATCTCTTCTCTAATCTTACTATGTTTAGTCATTACAGTTATCTGTGATTGCACACCGCTGCTTTGAAGAATGGCACGTCCTGGCGGGGTTCTTCATGTAATCCCTCAACGTTAATCCTCATAAAATAACGATCAAACTTCAAACTGGTAAATTCTCGTTTAATCTTACTATTCTACTGCATCCAAATCTTTTTCAACGTCTTCCACCATTTATTTAATATCACCCTCCCACCTCATTATTTTTCATTATCAAGTCTTGCAGCTACTTTGTGTTAAATAATATATTTTACTTTCCCCAGATGTAAATATCATACGGTTGTGAAGTAGATTATTTTTATTAATGGAGAGAATACATTTTTGAATGGTTAGGATTTTGGAGATTTATTTTCGAACTGCTTTGTGAAAATAAATGTTCGTAATGAGTCCGTAGGAGGTCGTAGGAGTTTGTAGATAGATCGTAGCGGCTCGTTATGCTAGCCGTAGGTACTCGTGGAATCAGGTAAGTCGGGACGTTTTTTCCAGCCCAATAAAAAATGTCCACGAGTAAAAAAAATGGTCGGGATGAAAGAAATTGCAACTTTTTACTCGTAAGGAGGGCATCAAAATAGTGGTGGGAATTCGTAGACATACTCGTAGGAGTTCGTAGGAGTTCGTGAACATAGTCGTGGAAGGTCGTAGGAGTTCGTAGATTACGACGATCTTGATTTTTTTTTTTGGTCCTTTAAACTCGGCAGAGGTTTTGAATTAAGTTGTGAAATTGGGACAGGCCCTTTACAAAACTATTTCCCCTGCTTATAGCTCTGGCTCTCGAGTGTTGGTAACATCCTCATAAATCTTGACTGCACTCTTACCAGTGCAATGGCATCTTTCCTATAGCAGGGTTACCAAAACTGAATACTCCAAATAGGGACTCACAACGTCGTGTACAACTGCAACATAACATGACATCTTAACTTCGATACTAATTTCCCTGACTGATGATGCCCAACGTGTTAAAAGTGGACACAGCCTCCGAATAAAAGAATACACCTTTAAACAGGAGATGAGCAAGATTTCATTAATCAGAGGTTGGTGAATTTGTGGAATTCATTGCCACAGATGGCTGCGGAGCCCAATTCATTGGGTATTTTTAAAACAGAGATTGTAGGTCCTTGATTAGTAAAGGTGTCAAAGGTTATGGAGAGAAGGCAGGAGACTGAGGTTGAGAGGGAAAGATAAATCAGCCATGATGGAATGGTGGAATAAACTCGATGGGACAAATGACCTTATTTTGCTCCTGTGACTTATGAAAAGCCTTTTTCACTACCCTATTTATTGCAACGCTGCTTTCAGGAAGCAATGGTGCATGTACTTGTGTCCCTAGATCCTTTCACTCTATAACCCACCCCTGACCTTACCATTTACTGTGAAGGTCCTGCCCTGGTTTGACTTCCCAAAATACAACATCTCACACTTAACTGAATTAAACTCCATTAGCTATTCCTCAGCCCATTTGCCCAGCTACCAGTTGAATTGTTACATTTCCTTCTGATGTAACATTTCCCACTCTCGTACTTTCTTACTATCTCGCAGGGGGTAGAAGATGAAAATGACAGTGATGTAGACACAATAGCTTTCACATTGAAGCTCTCAGCTCAATGTTCATGCCAAATAGATATGGGAAGTGCATGCAGTGAGTCACTGGATCCAAATGCAGCCAGGCCAAGAGTTAAAGATAATTATAGTCATAGCACATGGAAACAGGCCCTTTGGCCCAAATCGTTCACATTGACCAAAACGTCCATCTAAGCTATTCCCATTTGTCTGCGTCTGGCCCATAACCCTCTTAAGCTTTCTCATCTATAATTCTTGATCAATGCCATGGAGGAATAAAAGGAGCTTTGCATGTCATTTGCAGCCAATCGTTTTCCATGTGCAAGTGTTAGAAAGCATCTTTTGCTTACTTTCAGACCTACCTATGATGCAGTGTATGATGGCATACTGAGCATTGGTTGCAGTCACATCACACATCAGGTCCGCTGTGCTTCCATGAATTTTCAGCTTGTTCAAGTGGCATATTTGATCGTAATATATTAGGAAGTTTGCAGAAGGCTGCATCAGTCCTGCAATCTGTCCGCCAACAGATTACGAAGAGGTTTCAGATTCTGGACTGGGAAATGGCCATAGGCTTGTGGAGAATTAATCTGCCAACATCTTGCAGCATTCATCCTCCTTCCCACAGCTGTCCCATCCTTTCTGTCCGCTCTCATTTCTACTCTTATTCCGTTAACCCATATTGTTGTACCCATGCAGAAGCAATGTCAATTTGCTTATATGTAGACATAAGGGACTACAAATGCTAGTTTACAAGATAAAACACAAAGTGCTGGAGTAACTGAAATGGTCAGACAACATCTCTGGAGTACATGAATAGGCTCCGACTATCTCATTCCACTTTCAGCTCCACCTGACCCCATCCCCCACCCACACACACACCTCCATGTTACCTTCCACCAATATTCGTTCCTCTGGATTTACAATTCATGCCATTTCTCTCCTTATCTCATAGTCTCAATTTGTCCAACCTTTGCCAGTTAAAAGCCCTCACCTGTATCCACCTGTCACTGATTGATAGATGCAAAATGCTGAAGTAACTCAGCGGGTCAGGCAGCATCTCTGGAGAAAAGGAATGGGCGACGTTCCAAACGGAAACGTCATCTATTCATTTCTCCAGAGTCGCTGCTTGACCCGCTGAGTTACTCCAGGTCTTTGAATCTATCTTTGATATAAACTAGCACCTGCAGTTCCTTCCTCCATTGATCACATGTCTGGTTTTGTACTGCTCCCACCTCTCTTCCAGCTTTCCCACCCTCCTGGTACAATCAGTCCGAAAAAGGGTCCTGACCTAGAATGTTGCATATTTATGTCCGGCAGAGATGCTGCTTGACCCATTGAGTTACTCAAGCACTTTGTCCTTTTTCGATCAAGTTGCTTAAACTTATTTTTCAAAATCCTCAGGTCTCCTTCACTGGTATTTATCTGATTTATAATCAATGTGGACAATTCAAAATTCACACAGCGTATTTATTTGGTAACTTTTTTCCAAAGGACTGATAATTCCTGTAGAACTCTACCCTGGAGGGTACAGTATAGTTGAGGCAGGGGATTTACTTTCAACGGAAGCTTTAGTTAACTTGTATGAATATCATAACGTCATAAAATTACCGCTGAGATATTAATTTACTGCTGGTGGTAATTTAAGGTCTGTATTGTGTCAACTGGAATTATTTAAATTTATTCCGAGCAATTTGGAATCAAAACGTGGAGTTAACACGAACACTGAGCGACACCTGTAGTCAAAGAGATAACAGAAGCATTTCAAAATTACAGAACTCTGCTGGGGTTTAAGAAATTATCAATTGTGTCCTCATGACTATTTGTACAGCAGTGATATGGTGTAAATTAATTGCAAATGCCTTTTCTCATTCAGGGAATTGTATTCCTTTGAATACAGCAGTATAACAAGATCATTAATCCACTTAAAATTAATACCAGATTCCAACAACAATTTGTGGATTTGTAAGAACCTGCATATAAATTGGAGCTTATTTATTTGCCCCTGGCTCAAAACAGAGAATATGTTTTAAAGGGTTCCTATTTTAATTGGACAATATATTAGATATAGCGTCTATCCTTTTCATTTGTGATTTTCATTCCTGGTCCCAGCTCTACCAATTACACTGCCATCTTTTCAGATGGAATATCTCTACTTTCTTTCCAGTTCCAAAACTGGATGAATAGATAGTGATTCGCATGGGATTATACCAAGGCAAGGAAACATCTGTATGCAAGTAACTCCACTACCATTTACCACAAGAACTTAATGCACGGCCACAGGAACAAAAAGGGATAGGAGTCGCCCACCTGACACTTGAAGCAATAATCCATTATAATCATGGCTGATCTGGCATGTCTTTTCTCCTCTGTGTTAGATCCTTATAACACTCAATTCCCCCCCCCCCCCAAACTTTCAAGAATGATTCTACTCCCACTTTCAATAATTCTTCTGGGTTACCCACCAAACTATGTGTGGCAGAGAATCCAAAGATTCACTACCCTCTGTAAGAAGGAATTTCTACATATCCCATTTCAGATGACCAGCTCCTTACCTTGATATTATGGACCCTCAGTCAGGAGTCCACCACTGGATTCTACTGGCAATTGGTGGGGGTTGGTGGAGGGTAGGGAGGTTGGTTAGTGTGATGGTTTGGGCACTGTTCACAACTCTCTTCAAAGTCTTAAGCAGAACGGTTTCCTTGGCATGTGGTCCCAATGGGATGCTTTCTGTGTTGTGGAAATTGGTAAGAGTAATTGGTGGTCTGCAGAATTTCCTAAACCTTTTGAGGCAGTGCTGGTGTGCTTTCTTGGCCATAGCATCAAAGCGGTGTGAGTTTCTGTTGTGTCTGTCCTGTTGATGGCGCAGCTGTAGCAACAACAGGCCAGTACCACCCCTTCCTTAGGAATTAGGATGTCGGGGATGGTAGAGATCTTTCTACAAATGCACCCTCTGCTTATATTTCACCTTGCATTTCTCAAGAAGACCAAGTGTCTCTCTAGCTGCTGTAAGCTGTGCTCTAGAGAAGGGTCTCGACCCGAAACGTTATCTATTCCTTTTCTTCAGAGATGCTGCCTGATCCGCTGAGTTACTCCAGCATTTTGTGTCTATCTTCGGTGTAAACCAGCATCTGCAGTTCATTCTTACACACTGGGATTAAAGTTCTTGTTTTGATTGATAAGGTGGCAGTCGTAAACTGGGGACCTGGCCTGAATCAACGCCATGTCTCAGGGTACACAGGTGGGTATGATTGTCGGGTACGAGCACTAATTTTGGACAGTTCTTCACTGTCAGTTGATGGAGATGGTGGTGAATTACCTGACGCCTGAGGTATGGTCAAGATTCACGGACAGATCTTGAATGACCACA
>NC_045959.1:68488691-68556191 GCF_010909765.2 Amblyraja radiata | reverse complement strand
TAAACTGTCTTCTGTCCTCAGGACTTTCACAGACCTAGACCCCACTCCTGGGCTTAACTTAAATTTTCTTGCGCCTTGGAAGCTCCAGAATCTCTAAGCAGCAGATCCACAACCAAAATGGTAATTGGCAGGAGGACTGATTAACTAACTCCTACGACTATCAAGTGACCATGTTAGCAGCAGGGCTCTCTAATCCTTTTCAAACAAATCAGAGCAGGGTGAATTCTGTTCATCTGGTAAATTCTGCAAAGTTGGTCCAGAGGCATAGAGTTAATGTCAAAAAGCAGAGTGACATTGGTTTGGCATTGATGTCATTTCTTTTCTGTTAAACTGCAAAAGCAAGACACTGAATCATAATTTTGCCCTACAGAATTACAGTTTACAGATTAGTTTATTGTCACATACACCAAGATTCAAAGAAATTCCTTGTTCACACAAAGCTCACAGAATAAACAGTACACAAAATGTAATGATAAATACAACAATAAATACAATGATGAGTGTATTTCCCTGGGTGTAAATTTCAAATGGCAGAGGGCATAGATTTAGTGTAAGGGGCAAAGTTTAAAGGAGATATGCATGGGGGCAAGTTTTTTACACAGAGGGTGATGTGTGCCTGGAAAGTGCTGTCAAGGGGTGCTGTAGAGGCAGATAGGTTAATGGCATTTAAGATCTTTTGGATAGGTACTGTACGTGGATATGCAGGGAATGGAGGAATACAGATCACATGCAGGCAGATGAGATTAGTTTATCTTGGCATCTGTTCAGTACAGACATAAGTGGGCCGAAGGGCCTCTTCCTGTTCTGAACTTTTCTATGTTCTATGCCCCCACAAGTGCAAACCAGTAGAATGGTTTTTATTTATTGTATCATTATGCTGAATAAACATTTATCTTCTTATTCGGAGAGAGATACAAAGAATCCTACAGCTCAATTTGAAGGGAACTTCTGCTGATATCCTGATCAACATTTACTCCTCAGTTATAACATTTATTCCATTGATGTTTGCGGGTCATTGCTGCGTGAATATTAACTATCACAATTTGCCACAAAACTATAATAAATACTCTTCAAAACCTATACATTTTGCAGGAAATTATCCTGGGGAATCCTGAAGACATGAAAAGGGCCACATACATTAAGCTTCTTGGGCATTTATGATTTTTATTATTTTAGTTTATAGATGCAGTATGGAAACAGGCCCTTAGGCCCACTGAGTCCATGCTGGCCATTGCTCACCCGCACACTAGTTCCTTGTTCGGCCACCTTCACATTCTATACACTAGAGGGAAACTTACAGAAGCCGATTAACTTACAAACCTGCATGTCATTGGAATATGGGAGATAACCAGATCACTTGGAGAAAACCCACACAGTCACAGGGAGAACATACAAACTCCACACAGACAGCACCTGTAGTCAGGATCGAACCTGGGTCTCTGGTGCCATGAGGCAGCTGTACTACCGCTGCACCACTGTGCTACCCTTTTTCTCAGGTAGCAAGTACATAAGAAAGCATGTGGCAAAGCTGTTTGTTCCCCCATATTAGTTACCAAAATTAGATGCACAGGTGCCCTGAATTGTAATTTGGGATACAAGGGACCACGGGAGAACAAAGAAGGGAAGAGATTTAACTTTTTTCGCCATCCATAACAGTGAGGAATGTGGAGGGGTCACTGTGGTGGATGATTATGTTAAAATGTATTTTGTGTGTTTGGTTGCTTTTTATTTGTATGACTGACTTGGCAAGTGAAATTCCTCATTTGTTGCAAAACATACTTGTCTAATAAAGTATTATTGTGATTGTGATTGTGATTGTGAGGTGCCTGTTCTTTGTCAGTAAACTGCAGTTTGAACATGTTTGGTAGTGTTTGTGCCCATTTCTTGTTGGAGTTCCACCCATCAGGAAATTGGAGCAGGCACTCTCTGTCTTTTCTGCATGGTTCTTAAAGCATGTGATGATCTTATTATTCCGCGCAGCAAGTGTTTCTGACATAATCGACAGAAATTGAGTCAAAAGGTTAATGAGGAGTACATCCTATTGAAAGTCAGGACTTGTGGTTGAATTTAAGAATCTCCACTTGGACATTGTTTTTATCTTCACTGACTCCCCAATATTAATGTTAATGTGTATCCCATGGTGTAAGGGGACCTGCCTA
The DNA here is from genome assembly GCF_010909765.2 of Amblyraja radiata. Lineage (NCBI taxonomy): Eukaryota > Metazoa > Chordata > Chondrichthyes > Rajiformes > Rajidae > Amblyraja > Amblyraja radiata. Next base: position 68,554,032 of record NC_045959.1, on the reverse strand, counting down.
ACTGCTCTGCTCAACACTTTCTCTGCCGAACTTCCCTTCTCCCCCTCAAATTTCCTCTCCTCCCCAATTTTCTCCTGACTCCTCAATCTTCCCCTTCCATCTTCATGACAAACTTGGTAGTTCCTACATCACTTTAGCACTGTCGACAGTTTTTCCAGGAGATAGATTGTGAATGAAGCAATATCAATCTTGTGAAGCAAATAGTCCCCTAATTTAGTGATTATGTTTTTAGCACAGTTTAGTGCTAAAAAGTATCCATAGCAGAAATCTTTTCAACACTGAAGTGGCACAGTAGCATAGTCGTAGATTTGCTGCCTCACGGCGTCAGACACCCTGGTTCGACCCTGCTGTCTTGACTGAATTTGAACATTGTCCCTGTGATCCGATGGGTTTTCTCCGGGTGCTTCTGTTTCTATCCACTTTCCAAAGACTAGCAGGTTTGTAGGTTATTTGGCATATGTATGTTGCCCCTTAGTGTGCAGGATGGCATAACATATAACTAGTGTACAGGTGATTGTTGGTCGGCGCAGACAAAGTGAGCCTGTTTCTTCTAGCTGCATCTCTGAACTTTAAACTGGATTGGGTTAACTTTGTGGAAATATATTGCCTTGGCTAGCTGTTGAACTCCATGAGAACAATAATTATGTTTTGAATAATCAGCCATTAAATCAAAACTTGGACAAGGATACATAATTTTTGTTGCAGTGAACTTATTGGACCCGTCTCAGGAACAGTGTATGCAGGGGCTAAGTCTCCCAGTGAGGTTTTGACAAAGCTGTGTTGAATGCTGCAATGTGACCTACAGCCAAATACTTCCAGTGACTGTCAAAATAATTTCAGCACAGCTATGTAATGCCTCGGGCTTGGTTCAGGCTTCCACAGGGGACATGAGTAACATCAGTCAATCGTCAATGCATAAATATATTAAGCAGATGAATGATATTTTGTACGCCGGAGCAAGTGGCTGCCTCACTTACAGGCAGTCCAACAGGCAGTAAAATAAGAGCACAAATATTTTGTGTAGGAAAGAACTTACTCCGAAGTTTAGACACAAAAAGCTGGAGTAACTCAGAGGGTCAGGCAGCATCTCTGGAGAAAAGGAATAGGTGACGTTTATTCATTTATTTGATGTACCTTTTCACATCTCTCGTTTCCCAATCCCCTGACTCTCAGTTTGAAGCTGGGTCTCGACCCGAAACATCACATATTCTTTTTTTCCAGAGATGCACAAAACTTTTTGTCAGGATACAGGAGTTAGCTCCAGCAAGATGACTGTTTCAATGTGAGCCATAGATTCAGCACACGATAGAAGGACAAACATCAACTGCAATGAATGAATGAATACGTTTATTGGCCAAATATTCACATACAAGGAATTTATTTTGGTGCTCCGCCCACAAGTGACAACATGACATACAGTGACAGTTAGGCATGACACATAAAACATTAAACATTAATATTAAAAAATTATCGATTAAAGATGTGAATTAAATAAAATACCAGAGCAAAAGGCGGCTACAGATTTTTGGTTATTAAGTAGAGCTACTTTGTGTAAAAAAGTTACCCCATGGGTTCCCATGAAATCTTTTCCCACTCACCTTAAACCTATGTTCTCTGGTTCTCAATTTCTCCAACTCTGGGTAAAATATTGTGCATTTACCCAATCTATTCCTTTTGTGAAGAATTAAATTCATGAAGAATTTAATTCATTACTAAAATATTTAATTATTTTCAGTCATGACACCCTTTAATTAAGGTTTCCAATATTGTGCTCTCACGAGTTGGCTCTGAAAAATTGCATGTGCACAAATTTCAAAACCCGCTGTGAAATATTTATGATTCATCTTGTGACCTGGAAAGATTCATAAAATAGTGTGATGGGGAGGAATGTCTCATGGCAATACTTTATCTAGAATTGGATTGGAATCATTGAGTCTCATTCATGAAATAGTCAAGCTTAACAAAACAACACTATGTCTGTAGAATTGTACTTTCTACAGAAACTTTGTGGAAGAACCAAAGCTGCAAACTTTCAACACAAGGAAAAGTTTGCATTTTATATCGCAGTCACGTGAGTGACTACGTGAAGAGCCCACCAGCCCGCATGCTCGTCAATACGTCGACGCATGGCGCGAGAATCGGAGCAGTTCGAAACTGCTGCGACAGGTAAGAGAAAATGTTTCTTTCAGGAACGGGCCGCTGCTCCGAAAATAAGGGCAGCGGGCCCGGAGAAACTGGCACAGCTTGTGCAGCTGTCGCCGTGGAGGCTCCGTGGAGCTGGCAGGATAAAAATAGCAGCGGCCAGCGCGGCTGGCGCCGGCGGGATAGCGAACGCTGTGGAGGCTCCGCGGGAGCTGCCGTTCTAAAGATAGCAGCTGCCGGCTAAGGCCTGGACAGCGACCGCTGTGGAGGCTCTGCGGAGCTGGCGTTCTAATAATAGCAGCTGCCGGCTAAGGCCTGGACAGTGACCACTGTACAGCCTCTGTAAGGAGCTGATCGCTATAAATAGCACAAATGCCGCAGAGGCTCAGCAGGAGCTGGCGGTTTTTTTAAATAGCGCTGCCGGCTCGACTGGGACAGCGGCTGCTGAGGCAGAATGGGGCTCCACTGGAGCAGGCGGCTGTTCGGAGCATCTGACGGGCAATGCCTGTACAGATTGCAGCTCCGAAAGGGAGTCAGCCAGAGGCCTGAGGAGGCAACACCTGGTTCAGGGTTGCATTCTATATCCTCCCCTAAGAAACTCGGTTGAGACCCCAGAAGGGAGCAATGGCTCGGAGTCACTAGCAGACGCAACCTGTCTAGTAAGTAAAATAAATAAATAAATAAACAGACAAACAAATATATAAAGAAAAAATAAATGGATGAATAAATAAATAAAATGGAAAAAGGATATGTGCTCCCAGCTCAGGAGACATTTACAGGCTGTGTCAGTCAGATGTCTGTGGGAGCAACACCTGGTTCAGGGTTGTGTTATAATATCTCCCACTCAGAAGAAGGGAAACAATACCTGGTTCAGGGTTGCGTTATAATATTTCCCGCTCAGATGAGGGGAGTGTTGGAGATTCTTACATAGGTGACTCAAACTATGTGGACATCGATAAGGAAATCAAATCCCTGAACTAATGCCTGGGATATGCTTCATTTTTAATCATATGAAGGAGCTACCGGCTCTTGTCACATATTTGCCATCCCTTTGGGGATAGGAGATTCACTGGAGGAAGATCTGGCTAAAAGTGTCCGGGAAATATACCAGTCCAGATAACTGCCAGACTTTTGGATGTTTCCATATGTCAATTTCATCAGTTGGGATATCCCAGTGATGATATGTAGGCAAAGAAATTATGTCAGCAAGTCCAAAACCGCTCTGGAGTCATTACGGCCTTTTGCAAGTCAGTACATGGGTCTCAACTCTCGGAAGTGCAGGAGATTGCATTATCACTTCTCTGTAATACACAGTTGGGGCTATTGCCTTTGCAAAATGCTATAAGGCATGAGATAATTCCCAAATTGGCTCATTTTTACAGGGCCAGTAACGTGCAGCCTGCATAGTATCTCTTCAGAGAGGACATGTAGCAAGTTGAAGACTTGCAGGGGGAATTTAAGGTGGCTGCGGGGGTGGAGTACCATTCTAGGTGGTTAAAGCTCCAGTATTCCGGTGGGTTTTCACCCTGTATTCAAGGAGCAGGAAGCGCCATTGAAGATCTGGAAAGGAGCAGTCGGGAGTCACTAGCTGGCCTCGCAAGAACAGCTTGTTGAACCAGGCTTGCAGTAATGGCAGGCATGACCTGTCCAGTGAGCCCCGCTGAGGCCCCGAAGGAGCAGCTGACCAAAGGAGCAGCCTGTCGATCCAGGCTGGGAGAAACTGGCAACGTGATCTGCACAGTCAGCTCCAGCAAAGACATCAAAAAAGGCAGAAGGCCGCAGTAGTAGCCTGTCGAGGCAGGCTCGGAGTTATGGCAGGCGTGGCCTGTTCAGTGAGCTCTGCTAAGGCTCTGAAGGAGCAGAAGGGGTTGAAGGAGCTGCCTGTCTAACCAGGCTGGGAATAACTGGTAGCGTGGCCTGCACAGTAAAGCTCCAGCAAGACTCTAAAGAGGCTTTAGGCCGAAGAAGTAGTCTGTCCCATTCGGCTCAGAAATGCTGGCAGGCATGCCTTGCACAGCAATATCACTTTGAGCTCCGAAAACTAGCTGTTTGGCAAGCGTGGGGCTGAAGATGTGGTCAGACAGGTTCAGCGAAGTTCCAACAAGCAGGTCGACCCGGGTTCAGAGACGCTGGCATGTAAGGTCTCTTTATTAACCTCCGTAAAACTCCGAAATGGAGCAGTCTGTCGGCCAGGGTTTGGATTTACTGGCAGCATGGGCTGTCTAGTACATTTCACTGTCTCTGGAGAAGATCAGGTTGATGCAGAGACATTGGAAGGGTGCCTGGCATAGTAACCTCTGTAAGTTCCAAGTAGGAACAGCTTGGCTACCCTGGTTCAGGGTAGACCATCTTGGAACTGGCTGGACATATGGGTCATATTGACCAGGGAAGCACTGCCTCAACATCTGTGATTGAGGTTATCAGGCTGCTCAGTAGAGTGAAGTAGTTGAAGTTTCCCTCAACACATGTTTAATTTTTTCCACACCGTTAGTGGAGTTGCCAGTTCATTGGAAACATCATTGCCATCCTCTCTGGGATATGTAGCTACCAGCAGGAAGCCGGTCTGGCATGTAGCATTTTCTATCTGACCTGCAGGTTCATGTTGTAAATAAAAAATGTATATATAATAATCTGTAGGCTCTCAATACCAGTATTCCTGATTGAGTGGCTGGTCGAAGAGATTGTGTTGCGCACACTGGCGACTGAGACAGGTGGTTTCAATCAGAGGACTGCGGAGTAATTCCTGGTTCAGGCTTGCATTATGCTATTTTCCACTCTGAGGAAGAACGCTGAGGATTCGTGCTGACTCTGACAGTCAAGAGTTGACAGGGAACTCGTATTCCCACATCAAGCGGATGCTGTGTTTCAGCTCTAGTCATAAGGTTCTGATTATATGTTATGAACGAAATAAATGAATAAATAGATAAATGCATCTTCTGCGGCAAGAGAAGCCAAAAATTTCCGTCCGTACGGTCAATAGAGGAAACGATGGTTCAAAGTGGAATCAGAGACATCTCACAAAGGATGAGTAGTCTGCCCAAGAACAAGAGTAGGGCCTCTATCGATCTTGAAGTTGCATACTTTGCCATATCTATACATGAGAGGCACAGATATATCTGGTGTTTTGATAACAAAGCCAGTGGTGGAAAGTTTAGGCTCTACCTAGGGATTGTCTTCAGGCCTAGGCTATTTACAAAGATTCTAAAGCTAATGCTGCCCTACTCAGATCAAAAGGGCATTGTGTCAACGAGTTTCTAGACGACATGCAAAATTTGTAGCTGATAAGGCTCAGGGGTATTATCAGTAGATGCCTCTTACGATATTAAGGATGAGGCAACATGAAATTTAATAGTGCCAACTTTGCCTATTCATTCAGGGTGTCCATGGTGAAGGCGGCTGAAAGAAGCTCCTATTTATGAGGTTGCACCAGTCACGAGTGATGGCTGGCGCAGCTTTTTTTCTCAGGCAGCTAGCTCTGCATGATTGTATGGGAAGTTTGTGAACAAGACATGTGAGCTACTTTTAAACGGAAGTAACAGAGGTTTGTGTTTCTTTCAGTTTGGGCTTAGAGAAGCGATTATGTTATAGCACAATTGACACTGCTTGTGCTGCTTTGTCATGCTCTATAGTCCCATAAGTGGGCCAATAAATGATTGGTTATTCACCCGCTGTTGACTACCATTATGCAAGGTGTATTTTATATGAGCGCTCTAAAAGCCTAGACTCATAGCAGTGTGGAATGTATATCAGTAAATTATTATGCAGATATTCATCTACTGTATTCCTAATGGGAACAGTATCTTTTAAGTTGATTATACTTTTAGCAACTGATTTCAGCACAAAGAACACAGTCTTCACTCAATCTCTGGCTTGGTCTCTGGGTCATAACTGACATGAGGGTAGCTTGTTATGGGAATGACCTCATAAAGCAAAACGGGCATGGTTGCGTACAATTTGGAGTTGACAGCATACCCACCAGACGGAGATTGAGGGTGTTATTATGTATACAGGTACACTGAGCTTGCTAGTACCTATGAGATGAAGGATAGTTTCTTCATTGTTATTTAATAATTTTCTCAAGAGATTGCTGATGGCTCATTAGCAGCCAATAGAATGGATATTCCCATTTGATCATCTTCTTGCAACAGCAGGAGGCTTACATAGTGCGCTTTCAGAAGTTATACAATTTGGTTGAATATGCCTGGATGTTTGCAGATAGAATTCTGATCAGTGTTGCATGAGTTATTGTCTAACTCAAAGCCAATTGGGACTGTGGTCCGATTAAGGGCATGTATGCAAGTTAGCATCATGGTGTTAATAACCCATGTCTTTTCTACCATTTATGGTTTATCTGTTTAAGTGTTTCACACACAGGTTGGGTTATTGCATGAAACCACAGAACTTTGAAGGCTTCACATAGTCACTCACGTGACTTCGATATAAAATAGAAAGATTAAACGAAAACGTACCGTTTGAAGTTTGATCTTTATTTTATGAGAAGTTGAAGTGAGGGATTACGTGCCCTCCACTCCCAACCCTGATTCTCATAAAGATTTTCATAAAGATCATCCGGTAAGTCTAGGGTCGTTAATCTTTCTATAGTTTATACAACTGGTCTGTGGTTTCATACAGTTGCTCTGAAGATTAACGCGCATGCGGGCTGGTGGGCTCTTCACGTAATCCCTCACTTCAACTTCTCATAAAATAAAGATTAAACTTCAAACGGTAAGTTTTCTGAAACAAATGGTAAATGTCTGAAATGTGACTATTTTGGTTCCACTCATAATTTTCCTGTAAGTCTTGTACTAAACATACTCGTTATCGTGTGGTCAGCTTGATTGTAATCATGTATAGTCTTTCCGTTGACTGGATAGCAGGCAACAAAAAGCTTTTCACTGTACCTCAGTACACGTAGCAATAACAATAAACTATGCTAAACAAGCTAAAGTCTCTTGATTTCAATTGAAATCACGATTTCAAATATTTTTCAGCAAATTCCACAAAAGATGAGCATAAAATTAAAACTGATAAAGGAGAAATAGAGATATGAGAGGAAAGCAAAGCGCTATGAATATAAACAGAAAGAAAAGAAGGAATTTCAAAAGTGGGGAATTATTGCTTTGTATAGCAGATTGCCGTTGCTCACAGTGACATGTAACATACAATCTTTTATGTAAGACCTTTACAGATAACTCCCTTATGCCTATTCTCCCATTCAATTTAATCCATTGAGCCATTTCTGTTTCATATCCCATGGTTGCTCTCATCTAGGTGTTATGCCATGTAATGCATCTTACTGCTAAACTAAATCTTATTATTTCAGGCCATAGAACAGAATTTGTGAATAATCGAGTTGCTGCCAAGCCAGTTTTGCTTGGCAAGTGAATTGGAATTACAAAACAAGTTGTATATTTTTGGTGGCACAAGAAACTGCAGATGCTAGAATCTTGAATCTTGAAAAAAAGTGGTGGAGGAACTCACCGGGTCAGGCTGCATTTGTGGAGAGAATGGACTGATGGCATTTCAGGTCGGGATCCTTCCGACTGTCTGGAGAAGGGTCCCGACACAAAATAGACACAAAATGCTGGAGTAACTCAGCGGGGCAGGCAGCATATCTGGAGAGAAGAAATGGGTGACGTTTCGGGTCGAGACACTTCTTCAGACTCTTGTTTTGGGTTGAGACCCTTCTTCAGACCGTCTTAACCCAAAATATCATCTGTGCATTTCCCTCTTCAGTTGCTACCTGAGCCCATTGAGTTCCTCCAGCAATTTGTGTTTGCATATTTTTTTAATTTTCTGATTTCCTGTAAAGATGTTCATTTTAAAATCGAGTGTAACTGCACATAAACAGGTCATTCAGTCCATCGAGTCCATACCAACCATCAACCTCTCATTGAGACTAATCCGACAGTAAAGCTACATTAATAGATTTTGTGACACTGCAATTTGTGATTGAAAAGTCATGGCAAACATTGTGTATTTTCATCTTTCAAACAGATTTAGAGCAAACAATGGCATTTTACTACATTTCCCGGCGATGAACTGAAGATAGACACAAAATGTTCCTTCTCTCCAGAGATGCTGCCCGCCGAGTTACTTCACCATTATGTGTCTATCTTCAAGCTGTGACGCATCCTGATAAAATGCTTTCTATGGTGCATCTGTTGAAGTTGGTGAGAGTTGTAGGAGACAAACCAAACTTCCGAAGCCTTCTAAGTATTTTTCTCAGTTCATTTAATTCATCTTGGGAAGCTTGTGGTACCTCTGCAAAATTGTAACCGCAATATTTCTAATTTACCAGAATATTTTACTTCAGAGTCACGTGAGTGATTACGTGAAGAACCCGCCAGAACGCATGCGTGAAATATCGTCTAACGCATTGCGTACGACTGGCAGGGTGAACGTGATTCTCCTGCCAGCAGTCAGACCTGAAGGTAAGTTTTTTAAACTTTTTCCAGGTTTTATCTTCCTACAGGAACCTCTACTTAGAGGTCCTGTTAAAGCCCGGGGCGAAGTCCGGAGGACCCAGTCAAGGGAATATCGGTCACGACCTCGGGCATACCCGAAAACATCGGGGATACCCCCGACATATAGCCGCTTTAAAGACCGCGGAATGCGGGAGCGGGCGGCGGTGAATTTGCCTCTCGGGCCGCTGGCGTGAGAGCCAGCAGCTTCATACTGGTGCCGGTGGCACCTGGGGGGGGGGGGACATCAGGGATACCCCGCGACACAAGCCGCTTTAAAGACCGCGGAAAGCGGGAGCGGGCGGCGGTGAATTCGCCTCTCGGGCCGCTGGAGTTGGAGCCAGCAGCTTCACACTGGTGCCGGTGGCACCTGGGGGAGAAAACATCGGGGCTACCGCGTGACACGGGGATACCCCGCGACACAAGCCGCTTTTTAGACAGCGGAATGCGGAGCGGGCGGCGGTGAATTTGCCTCTCGGGCCGCTGGCGTGAGAGCCAGCAGCTTCATACTGGTGCCGGTGGCACCTGGGAAAACACAGCGGGGATACCCCGACACACAGCCGCTTGAAAGACCACGAAATATGGGTTGCGGGCGGCGGAGAAGTCGTCTCTCGGGCCATTGGCGTTGCAGCCAGCGGCTTCAAACTGGTGCCAGTGGCACCTTCACAGCGGGGATACCCCCCGACAATGTATATCGCGGCTATCCCTTTCACAGGGACCGCGGGGATATCCCTGCTGCAGGAACCACGGGGATACCCAGCACGGCGGGGGGGGGGGGGGGGGGGGAGGCCCGACTACAAGGGAACCCCGGATGCTTACAAGGACCTCAAGACCCCGCAGCAGAAGGTTTAAAACAGGACCTGCAGGTAAATTCTTTACTCTCAGGTTGTTTAGTTCTATTTCTGTGAGGATGTGTTACAGGAAAGGAACCATGGACTGAGTCCAAATGGAGACTGACTGCGGAGGACCACGGGAGTGCGGGCAGTCAGCAGCGGTTGGCTGCACCTGGACCGCTAATCGATCATCAGTCTCCGACCTGGCACCTGCACAGTCGGAATAGACACCTCAGACTGACGGGAAGGCCAAGCAAAAAGTCGGACAGGCCCGAAGACTCGGACAAGTCGGGCTGTGAAGACTCACCGCACTGTGATCGCATATCCCGCATGGAGTGGTTGATGGAGCAGATGCTCCAATGTGACATGCCCCGGTATATGGAGTCTAGTCACCATGGGGGTCCTAGGACGCCCAAGGCAGCACCTTATTGAGGGCTGCATAACGCATCTCCCTCGACAGAGGGGAGCATTAGGAGTCACTTCTGGGCTGACTCTGAAGACAGGGGTTTGGCTGAAGATACCACAAGTGTGCTGGGGGTGCAAGAACAACACAACCAGCAGCAGGAGCTCAACGAGGGCCATCGGGCTCAAGGCCACATCATCACACAAGACCTCACATCTCCGGCGGCAGCGCCCCTACGCACCCACCAGCAAACCACGATGCACTGAAGCTGGTGAAAGCTTGAAGGCCGTACAACCAGAACAAAAAGGTATTTTTTAGGCCACAGCCCAGAACGGCCTTCCTGGAAGATGCGCCAACCCCGTACTTGAGCTCCTCTACCTCCCAGGAGCAGGTGCAAAATCATGCACACATGGTTGAGGCAGCTCCTGGGTCGGGTTGCATAAGTCCTCCCATTCGGATAAAGGTATGGAGCCACATCGGTGATGTCTCCTGTCACGGATACAAGTTGGTCATACTTAAACTGGTTTGAATATTTACACTGGTTTGGGATAACATGAGATTAGTTTATACTGCACAACATGTATGGTTGGAGTTGCCTTTCAATGCAGGCTCACAATATGGGATGTGGACTGATCATTTTCAACAGCCTCAACCCGCATGTGCAGTATAGACATTTCTGAATAACTTCCATGTGATCATTTCCTCTCACAGGGTTGAAGATATTTGAAATTTAACTGGATGAGGCAATGATACACTCAGCAGCATTGCAAAATGGGCTAACTTCAGTTTCCAGATTATTTACCAAATCACTACAATCAATGCTTCGACTGCACAGAGCTAACAAATAAGTGGCATGGCCAATCTCGATGATATTGAACATACTGTATTTTACTAAATTAGCCTTATCAGCCACATAGCAATATTTGAGAAATTGAGGTTCTCACCCGTCCAGTTAAATTCAAATTAAGTTGATACCATCTGAAACTATTGATTATTGGGATGCAATCAAACCATTTATTTGTCTGGGATCAGCTCTGAGACAAAAGATTAGACCTCTGCTATTCTCAGCTGAAACTAACAAAGTCACAATGATGGACGAACAGTATTCAGCGTTGCTCCACTAAAAACCTCTCATCTGTAAATCTTCAGTCATTTCCAAACTGATGCTATTGCCCAAAGATGGGAATCTACTAATACCATCTCTAGTTACGGAGGCAGATGGGATTAGCATGAGTAATCAAGTGTTCAGTCATGGTATCAACTGCCAATGGACACCAGGTGCATTCTGTGCATTAAAGGGATTGTGGATATGCATAACCTGCATGCACAAGTCCAAGGTGATACACTTTGGTGGTGGTATATGTTAATCACAAAGGTACAATCAAATCAAAGTATCCGGTGATAGTTTTACCTAACCGCATTTAGCACTGGTGTACTATCATGCAAAATCAACGACAACACAGAATGAATGTGTGATCACAAAGTATTTAATGACATTGTGGATCGATGGAACACTAACGATTGAAATGCTTGAATCCAGGCTCAATCAACAGTTGCAAGAAATACGAGGCATATTAGTGGCGAAGGGTGCATTCTCGCTACACTAGGAAGGAATGTTCTTTTATGTCTTCCTCCATTTGGCCTCAATAGACGGGTCTTGCAAAATTCAGCAAGATTCCCACTTCCGGGTTTTCATAGTGCCTGCCTGGGTTATATACCCATGATTCCCGCTGATGTGGGGAATGAGCATAAAACTTTACATGGTTATTTCCGGACAAAAAAGATGCTGGTTCAGTTATGATGTTGAAACCATCCTCTGCATGATATAATCAATTCATAGACTTACAGACTCTGAGAAACCGTTTCCTGCGGCTCGGCTTGTCAAACCATAAGCATTAGGAGTGCCCACTGCAGATTGCAGAGATAGCATCAAATAGCAGCAACCCGAATAGGAGATGGGAAGTATTATTTATTCTTCTTCACGTTTAACTCGGCACGGATGACTGACACATTGGAATTCAGTTTTATGGAATTATAACATCAAGTTAAAATTCCATTTACTGTGCCTGAAGTACCTCCTCATCATTTGGCTGCGGAGAATATAAACCACTCTGTCCGGTCTCACCCTCTGACGTCTAGATTATGAAGGGTATCGTCAACTAAAAACCTCCTAGGCCTAGGGACGCAGAGATATGGGTTGTTAACATTGTGCTACGTCACTTCGCCGATAGGCACCAGCACCATCCCTGTCCTTGGTCTAACTCACGTACTAGTGGTTATGCCATGGCATTGAGTACAGCGCTACGGGTCCAGTCATTGCTACACTGGATAGAATGATCATAACATGTTATAATAACATGTTTTGTTTATGATTAGTCAAGCAGAGTAGACAGGGACACAGACCAAACTAGATGTTGCATATCCCATGGACCTTGGGTTGCGTGTGATCACGCATCTACACCAGTATGTCAAGGTCCCTAAGAGCCTCATAGACTCTGACCAGCAATATTGTTAGTTACATAAAACCTTGTTAGAAGGAATCACTACAAACCTTCTCCAGAGGGTTAAATGGGTCTGGCATATACAGGAGTGTACATTGAAATTGAGTCTCACTCTACCAGGATCGCTATACCTCAGCAGCAGGATTATGGACCTCATCCTAGCGGCTGCAGGATGGTCAAACTATTAATCTGTACAAATATTCAGAATAAACCTATTGCCAGATGGGGGGGTATTCGCCTACTCTATTTTAGGTATGATTCATACTTCCTCCAGGTTGAGGGAGGTTACGATTCCCACTATTGTTCATTAATAGCATCAACATGTCTATATCTATGTCATGTCTGAATGCAATATTAATGTTCACTCATCATTGGCCCACTGATGCTGTGTATGACGCTTGGACTCGTTTCCACGGCATGAAATCACAGAGCTTTAAAATCTTCACGTAGTCACTCACGTGACTCCGAAGTAAAATAGTAAGATTAAACGAGAACTTATCAGTTTGAAGTTTGATCTTTATTTTATGAGGAGTAACTTTGAGGGATTACGTGCCCTCCACGCCCACCCTCGATCATAAAGTTCAACTGGTATCCTATTTCTCTAAACTTACTGTGTTCAGTTCATTTACTGTTATCTGTGATTTCACACCGCTGCTTTGAAGATTGACACGCATGCGTCCTGGCGGGTTCTTCACGTAATCCCTCAACGTTACTCCTCATAAAATAAAGATCAAACTGGTAAGTTCTCATTTAATCTTACTATTTCTTGTGAGTCTAATTACTTTGTGTATTGGGCAAATTTCATTGGTTAAAATCATAGCTTTGCCTCTGGAAATGAACCTGCAAGGAGAGCTCGAGCAAAACACTTGGAATGAAACAAAAATTGTAACAAGCTTATTATATGCCAAATAATGTGATTTATTTTTTAAAGGACTAGATTTACTTTATGCAAACAAGAGAGCTGGGGGAGCTGCCTGAGTATTTTTTCCACCAAACACTTAATTTAACATGAAACCTGAAGCATGCGGAGTGGGCCTAATAGTCAGTCCAGTTTAAAAATATTCATTTTCAAGGACTTAATTTCACAAAGGGCATGATGATTCATGCAAATATGAAAATGTCAATAACACTCTTAAACGAGTAAATTCTTAATGTGAATCAGATCATCTATATTGCAATGTTAGAATATTCATCTGGTTCCAATTACATTTAACCCACAAAATTAGGACTATTTTCATCTTATGCTTTATTTCTCCTAGAATATAAAACAGTACAGCACAGGAACAGGTCCTACATCCCCCAATGTCCCTGCCAAACATGATGCCAAGTTAAAATACCCCAGCCTGCAGGTTATCCATATCACTCGATTCCTTGCGTATCCACGTGCCTATCCAAAAGCCTGTTAAATACTACTATCATATCTGCCTCCACCATCACACCTGGTGGCACATTTCAGGCACCCATCACACTGAAAAAAACCTGCCACGCACATCTCCTTAAAACCTTGCCTTACTCACCTTAAACCTATGCCCGTCAGTCTATGACATTTCCACCCAGTGAAGAAGATTCCAACTGTTTACTCTATCTACGCATCACATTATTTTATATACTTTAATCACATCTCCCCCTCAACTTTGGACACTCCAGAGAAAACAATCCAAGTTTGTTCAACCTCTCCTTATAGCTCATCCCTCTAATCCAGGCAGCATTCTGGTGAAACAAGTCCTGGCAGCTTCTTCACAGCTGTTATCAGGCAACCGAACCATCCTATCACCAACGAGAGAGTGGACCTGAACTACCATCTACCTCACTGGAGACCCTTGGACTACCTTTAATCGGACTTCATTGGACTTTATATTGCACTGACTGTTATTCCTTTTATCCTTTATCTTTACACTGTGGGTGTCTCGATTGTAATCATGTATTGTCTTTTCGCTGTCTGGATACCAAAAGCATGCAACAAAAAGCTTTTCATTATACCTTGGTACACGTGACAATAAATTAAACTAAACTAAACTGGACTATTTACCTTATGGAACACCTTGCCAAAGCCTTTTATGCCATCATTAACATATCCATTACTGTTCAGTGAAGAGGGTTCTCGACCCGAAACGTCACCCATTCCTTCTCTCCAGAGATGCTGCTTGTTCCGCTGAGTAACTCGAGCTTTTTGTGTCTGGTCAGTGATTGATCATCCATTTTAGAATGTAATTTTGAAGCAGTCTTTCAGCATCTCAAAATGTCTTAAATATATAGTAAAGCTCAGTGCATAGTAAAACCTGAATCATCTGCCTGGCAGGGATGCTCTGTTGTGGACCAGAGTCTAACGGTGTTGGTGGGAGCTCCCCAGCAACTCGTCGAGCTGGAACATCACATGGCCCTGGTGGGTTTGGGAGCTGGTGAGAGGGTGAATAAGAGAGCAAATATCTTGACGCTTGCATTCAGCCATGGCCTGCAGAAAATGTTAATCCGCAGTCTAAGTTAAGGAGATGAATATTGGCCTCCTCTCCAAATTTTCCACAGCCTCGGCTGCCGCACTTGCATTTACCACTGATGAACAGTGGGATCCTGTAGGTTCACTCATATTCCAAAGCTTTGTCCTCTAAAAACTGACTTCTTCTAGGCTTTGGATTCAGGGATCATCCCTTTCCAGCCCCTTTTTCTAATGGTAAAACTATGATAATCTGTTATCAATCTGCTCAGAAATACTTATGGTTTGATGTCTGGCTCACCGGGTGATTTTTCCCAGGGTCTCTTCAAATTTGGGTCTTCATTCTCAAGGGCCTGTCCCACTTTGGCGATTTTTTTGGCAAATGCCGGCGGTTGTCACAGTCGTAGCAGGTTGCCGAAAAAACCGCGACTGGACCCCCCCCTGCGACAATGTCTACGACAAACTAGGACAATCTACCACCTGGTCGATGCCAAGCTACGGCAAGCTACCGACAACCGCCGACCTATTGGGATATCCACCTACGATCCCACCTACAGCAACCGTCGACCACACAGGCAACAACCTACGACACCTGCGACAAGCTGTGACAAGCAACGACCCTGTCAGCGACAACTGAAGACAGCTGAAGGTAATTCAGTCGCCGGTACCTGCCGCCGGTTGACGTAGGTTGACGTAGGTAGCCGCCAATGGAATTCACCTAAGTGAGAAACCAGCGCAACCAACGTCACCTGGCGACAACCTGCGTCATCCTGGCGACAACCTACGTCAGCACCTTCAACAGGAAGACAAGCTACGTGAAGCTACGTCAAGCACACAGTCGCCGAAAAGTTTCGAACATTTCAAAATCCAGCGGAGACCAAAAAAACGTTACGACTCTTTAGGCGACTTGAGGATACTAATGACCATACAGGCATCACCGCACGGCCATGTGGCAACAGCCTACTCACTTGTAGTCGCCAAAAAAAAAATCACCTAAGTGGGACAGGGGTTTAACACTCCCTTTGATATTTCCGCGACACTTTAACCCTGGTTTCCACGCTCCCCTTAAACCAATAGGGGCCCTGGTTCCCATTCTCACTTTAAAGGGAGTTCTCGTGCTCCCCTTAAACCTACAGGGGCACTGGTTACCACACTCACTTTAAAAGGAGTTCTAATGCTCCCTTTAAACCTACTAGGGCCCTGGTTCATCACACTCCCTTTACCTCTACTGAGCCTCTGGTCCCCAAACTCCCTTTAAACTTACTGGGGCCCAGGTTCCCAGAGTCCTATATTGCAGTTTTAGCCTGAACAATATCCAATAGTGCAGAAAATGTGTCAGCCCAGCACCACAAAGTGCAGAGTGTGCCTGATCATTGGAAGTTTCACTGCACGCCAGGAACACATGGCATTGCTGATGTCCAACATTCTTACAGAATTAATAATGGCAACACTGTTATTAATTAGGGTTCCCACATGTCCACTCACAGTCAGTCCAGAGAAAGTTCGTGGGAATGTGAGTTGACAGAACAGCCCATAATCTAACTATCCAGCTTCTCTCCACAAGTTCTTGGCTCCTTCCATCAATATCCCTCCCACTGGTTTAACATTTCACTCCTATTCTCTTCTTATCTGACATCCCTTTGTCTTCTTTCTCACTTCTAGCTTTTGCCACTTATTCCACCCATCTGAAATCAAACCACTATCATCTGTACCCACGTATTATTTGCCAGTTAACCCGCCGCCCACTGCTCTTTTCCAGCTTTCTCTCCGTTATTACTAAAAGGACCCCAACCTGAAAATTTGCCTGTCCATTCCCACCACAGATGCAGCCTGACCTGCTGCGTTACCACAGCACCGCGATATGTTCAAGATTCCAGTATCTGCAATCTCTTGTGTCTTCACAATGCTGCTCTTGTTAGCTCCAAAACATTCCCAAGAGGATGTAAAAATAGAGGAATTGCCATAATAGTCTCCTCCTCTGTTCTTTCCGCGTCTACTGCCTTGTGATTCATTAGATCCACATCCTAAATCATGCTATAGAAGTCCTTTAGTCTGGTTTTGCCGGCAGTTCTGTGATGCACTTATGACACATTGGTGCATGGAGAGTACGTGGCATAAGGGGAGAGGGGGGTGAGTTGGTGAAACTAATGAACAAAGCATGTTTGATCTGAAAACGGCCGGAAATTCAAGAGATCCAAGCATTGCATGGAAATTATAGCTTTTTGAGTAAAAATACCTACGCTGACAGCTGCTGCCTGAGACGTTTGTAATCAACCAACAGTGGGTAGAATTGGTGTTAAAGAAAGTAATAGAGCACAGATGGAATCAAGTCTTGAAATTCCAATGAAGAAATACTGTAGCCCTCTTGGGGAGGCTATGTAAACCTTTCAAGACATTCTTTGGAGGCCAAGCAGATTTGTTAATATTACAAAAGTATATCCAAGATAAACCAAAAATTTGAAGCACTACCACAAAATGAAATAAATACTGGAATTAAAGAAAATCATTTGGCTTTGGGGAATTGTAATTTATCCTCTGTCCTCAAATCTACATCAGCAAGTGCAACCGTGTAAGCTTCATAACAAGAGACAGCATAGAGTGAAGGAACATAGTCAGGGTTCAGCAGCCACGCCATATCGATTTTGCAGTTCAAGGTTCTGTTCTTTAGTTGCTCTCTCCTCATATCGTAGCTCAAACATCAAGGTATCTAAGTATTTCATGCATTCTGCCAGTGACCACATGATAAATTTATGCTGATTCACTGTGAATCACAAAGACGCTGCTCTATACCGATGATGACTCATCAAGTTGAGCAACCAATATCTCTCCAAGTGAACATAGTCCCGCAGCTCAGAACTATCTATTCATTGTTGGAGACTGGGAATTTACACGAGAGAAGAAATGTGTGACGTTTCAGTTCGGGACCCTTCTTCAATCTGAAGAAAAGTCTCGACCCGAAACGTCACCCGTTCCTTCTCTCCAGAGATGCTGCCTGTCCCGCTGAGTTACTCCAGCATTTTGTGTCTATCTTCGATTTAAACCAGCATCTGCAGTTCTTTCCTACACACTGGGAATTTACATGACAGACTTTTGAAAATGGCCTTCCGTTACACAGCATAATGTAGCATGTGGAAGTTCATCGGGAAAGGGGTGGGTATATAAAGCAGATGTATGATTGCAGAATGCTCCAATTATTCATTCAATATTTAGATAACCTTTGCTTTTATGACGAATCATGAGGTTTCCTAAAATATTTGCTGTAAAGCTCGCTGCAAGTTAAACTTCATAAAGTATCACATTATTTTTCACACCCTGGCTTATTCTTCATATTGAACGGTAACAGCATTAGGATGTCATCATCCGCAATAGAAATTAATCAATTGAATCTAAAAACCCTCTTTTAAAATCAATTATACATTGTATAAAATTCCTTTATAACTAGAATGTGGGTGTGATAGTAGCACTTAAGATGTCCCACGTCTGGATTCAAATGGTGATAATTGTTAACATTTCTTCATGGACGGCAGGGAATGGTAATGCAGACTGGAAATCATTGCAAAGAATTTCTTCAAGGGTTCCCTGGTTGGATGCTGTGACATTAGTGGAAAATTAGCAGAAGTCTTGCTTATGCTGTTTCTTTCCACTTGCTCTCAAAGTTTCAAAGGCTAATTAAAAGAATCACTGAGGAAATACCCAGCATGTGGTCCAAGTATTTTTTAAATTGTTTTTTCTGAAGGAATAACTTTGAAGCAAAGTGAAGCAACTCAGGACATGGAGGACAATGAGAGTGGGGTGGAGAATACTAATATGCAAGGACAGTTTGACATTAAGAAGGAGGATGTGTTCCTAATGTACATTAAAGTGGATAAATCCCCTGGGCCTGTGGGGAACTATCCTAGGTTATTGAGGGAGGCAAGAGAGGAGATTGCAGGGGAACTTGACAAAGGTCCGTGTATCTTCTCCAGCCACAGGCGTGGTCCCAGCGGAATGGAGTGTAGCTAATAGAGTCATAGATAGAGTTATAGAGTCATACAGCGTAGAAAACAGCCCTTCGGCCCAACTTTCCCACTCCGCCCAACATGTCCCATCTGCACTAGTCCCACCTTCCTGTGTTTGGCCCTTAACCCTCTTAAACCTGTCATATCCATGTAACTGTCTAATTGTTTCTTAAATATTGCGATAGTCCCTGCCTCAACTACCTCCTTGTTCCAAACACCCACCACCCTTTGTTGAAACCCCTTTTTTGTTTCTTTGCTTAATAAGGGTAGTGGAGAGAGAATCCAGGGAATTATAGGCTGTTGAGCCTCACGTTTATGGTAGGGAAGCTTTTGCAAAGAGTAGGATTTACCGGATTTCCCAGCAATGAAGACGCACCTGCGTTGAAGACGCACCCCATTTTGAGTTGCTAAATTTTGAAAAAAGGCTGGCGGGCCAAGATCAAGATTTTGGTTCCAGGGGTCGGCAACCTTTTTTGCATAGGGGCCAGGACTCATGTTTGTAAGCGGATGGCGGGCCACATGTATCGCCATAGTTAATAAATGGAGGTAATAATACATACTAATTAAATTATAAATTAGTAATAATACATACTAATGATCCATATAATACATATAAATTAGTAATAATACATACTAATACATCCCGTCGGCCACTCGCAGCCCTCAACGCTCCTGCCCTCCCCGCAACATTACCCCTGGCTGCCCAGCCGTGCTGACCCGGGCCAGACTCCACTCGCTGTGGAAGGAACTCCCCCCCCACCCCCCCCCCCCCCCACGGCGCTGTCCTTTTACAGCCACTGTACTGAAGAATAGCCAAATCTATCTCTCTTGGCTAACAATCTAACCTTCGGCTTCCAAGACGCAGGTAAATTTTCGGGCCTTATTTTAGGGTAAAAAATATTGTCTTCATTGCCGAGAAATATGGTACATCTATTTGGAAGAGAATGGTTTTCATCAGCTTTGTCTGCATGGCTTTGTATTCATCAGGTTATGTCTTACTAATCATCTTAAATGAGTTTTTTGAGGAGGTAATGAAGGTGATCGATTAGAGTAGGGTGGTGGATGCTCAACATGGATTTTAGTAAGGCATTTAATAAAGTTCCCCATAATAGGCTGATCCAAAAGATTAAGATGCTTACAAAACTTACAAAATTCTTAAGGGATTGGACAGGCTAGATGCAGGAAGATTGTTCCCGATGTTGGGGAAGTCCAGGACAAGGGGTCACAGTTTAAGGATAAAGGGGAAATCCTTTAGGACCGAGATGAGAAAAACATTTTTCACACAGAGAGTGGTGAATCTCTGGAACTCTCTGCCACAGAAGGTAGTTGAGGCCAGTTCATTTGCTATATTTAAGAGGGAGTTAGATGTGGCCCTTGTGGCTAAAGGGATCAGGGGGTATGGAGAGAAGGCAGGTACAGGATACTGAGTTGGATGATCAGCCGTGATCATATTGAATGGCGATGCAGGCTCGAAGGGCCGAATGGCCTACTCCTGCACCTATTTTCTATGTATCTATGTATCTAATAGAATAGAATAGAATGCCTTTTATTGTCATTCAAACAGCTTGGTTTGAACAAAATTGAATGTGGATAGAGAACTGGCTGGCAAACAGGAAGCAAAGAGTAGGAGTAAACAGGTCCTTTTCACAATGGCAGGCAGTGACTAGTGGGGTACCGCAAGGCTCAGTGCTGGGACCCCAGCTATTTACAATTTATATTAATGATCTGGATGAGGGAATTGAAGGCAACATCATCCACTGCGGATGACACTAAGCTGGGGGGCAGTGTTAGCTGTGAGGAGGATGCTAGGAGACTGCAAGGTGACTTGGATAGGCTGGGTGAGTGGTCAAATGTTTGGCAGATGTAGTATAATGTGGATAAATGTGAGGTTATCCACTTTGGTGGTAAAAACAGGAAAGCAGACTATTATCTAAATGGTGGCCGATTAGGAAAAGGGGAGATGCAGCGAGACCTGGGTGTCATGGTACACCAGTCATTGAAAGTAGGCATGCAGGTGCAGCAGGCAGTGAAGAAAGTGAATGGTATGTTAGCTTTCATAGCAAAAGGATTTGAGTATAGGAGCAGGGAGGTTCTACTGCAGTTGGACAGGGTCTTGGTGAGACCACACCTGGAGTATTGCGTACAGTTTTGGTCTCCAAATCTGAGGAAGGACATTATAACCATAGAGGGAGTGCAGAGAAGGTTCACCAGACTGATTCCTGGGATGTCAGGACTTTCATATGAAGAAAGACTGGATAGACTTGGCTTATACTCGCTAGAATTTAGGAGATTGAGAGGGGTTCTTATAGAAACGTACAAAATTCTTATGGGGTTGGACAGGCTAGATGCAGGAAGATTGTTCCCGATGTTGGGGAAGTCCAGGACAAGGGGTCACAGCTTAAGGATAAGGGGGAAATCCTTTAGGACCGAGATGAGAAGAAACTTTTTCACACAGAGAGTGGTGAATCTCTGGAACTCTCTGCCACAGAGGGTAGTTGAGGCCAGTTCATTGGCTATATTTAAGAGGGAGTTAGATGTGGCCCTTGTGGCTAAAGGGATCAGGGGGTATGGAGAGAAGGCAGGTATGGGATACTGAGTTGGATGATCAGCCATGATCATATTGAATGGCGGTGCAGGCTCGAAGGGCCGAATGGCCTACTCCTGCACCTATTTTCTATGTATCTATGTATCTAATAGAATAGAATAGAATGCCTTTTATTGTCATTCAAACAGCTTGGTTTGAACAAAATTGAATTTTCTACAGTCTTACATTACAAAAAAACCCAAGACCCACACTTAACACAGTTTACACAAACATCCATCAGTGGATCTCCAATACCTCCTCACTTTGATGGAAGGCAAAGTCGTATCTCTTCCTTTTGTTCTTCTCCCGTGGTCCAGCAGTCCAACTGCAGCGTCGAGGCGAACTGGGGCTCCCGATGTTAAAGCCCCCGGCGGGCGATGGTAAGTCCTGCGGCCGTAAAGCCGCACTGGGCGATGTTAGGCCCCGCTCCAAGTCCTTTAAACCCCGCAATTCCAGCGGGAGAAGTTGCCGTTGCGGGAGCTCCGAAAAGCGGTCTCCCACCAGGGACCTGAAGCACCTGATGTTACCATCCACTGGGCCTGCGGCCGGAGCCTCCGAAGCTCGAAGTCAGGTTGCAGCCGTGCGCCACCACAGCTCTTCCCGTTCCGAAGTCGGCCAGCTCCACGATGGCGAGTCCGCAGGCTCCGCGACTGGAGCCCTCAGAGCTGCCGGCTCCACGATGTTAGACCCGACAGGCAAAAAGTTGGGTCCACGTACAGGGAAGAGATTAAACGGTTTCCCCCTCCAACCCCCACATATACACAGCTAAAGAAAAATAATAAAAACTAGGGCCAAGACATACATTTAACAAGACAAAATTTAAAAAAGACAGACGGACTGTAGTCGAGCCGCTGCCGATAGGCGCCGCCACACCACTATTAAATAAGCAAGCAATCAAAAAATCAAATAAGCATGGTCAAATTATAGACACACACAAAAAGCTGGAGTAATTCAGCAGGTCAGGCAGCATCTCTGGAGAAAAGGAATAGGTGACATTTCGGGTCGCGACCCTACTTTAGGCATTGTAATTTCCTTGCCTACAATTGGAAGCTTGCCAATTTAATACTCTGATTCTCTAATGCTCCTACTAGCATTTTTTCTATTCCTTGGGTAGGTCATGGACCTGTTTGAATATATGATAAAGTGACTTGCAAAGCACAGGTTGCTTTTTTTGGGTTTTTCAAATCAATTTCTTAAAACCTTAGTCAGTCAGTATTCTGACCCACCTTATAATATGTATTTATAACCAGGACCAAGCCCACATCTTAGTTTAGTTTAGTTTAGAGATAGAGCGGAATAAGGACCTCCGGCCCACCGACTCCACGCCGACCAGCGATCCCCGCACACTAGCACTATCCGACACACACAAGGGACAATTTACAATTTTGCCAAGCCAATGAAACTACAATCCTTTACGTCTTTGGAGTGTGGGAGGAAACCGGAGATCCCGGAGTAAACACATGCAGGATTTGGGGGGAATGTACAAGCTGCATACAGACACTACAAAGTCAGGATCTAACCCGGGTCTCTGCCACTGTAAGGCAGCAGCTCTACCGCTAGACCACTGTGCCGCCTTAAGCAGAATATATCTATTCAATGCATTCACAGTTCCAGCCATATGCTACAATATAATTATCACCTTTAATGGTTGAGTCTGAAGCAATGTACATAGAATCTCTGCCACAGCTAAATCTGCTTGTGGGCTAAACAGTAATACTCCAATATGTTCAATATTTGGGGTCAAAGTAGTGGGAGCTATAGTTTGCATATAACCTTTCCTATTTGATTTGGGAATTGTTGATAGACCTAAAACACAAGCAGAGAATTCCATTACTTATAACTGGTGAGAGATGGACAAGATGTCATAAAATTGCAATAATCTGCATCCTCAATTAACATACCTTCGACATGTCTACTACACTTTTATTGTGTTCTTATGTTCGCTTCACTCTGCCTGGCTTCTCGGCTCGGAATAGAATTCAAAACATGTCAATGGATCCAACAGTGAGAGTTGGCAGAATATCAACCTTCCTGATATTTCTACATTTCCTTGCTGTTGACAGATGCCCTTGTTCCATCCCAAGAAATATCAGAGAAAATATTCAATTTTCATGTGCAGACATCCTCACCAGGGACTCGGTGTGGTTACAGTGGGTCTAAGAGCCTGTTCTCATCCTCACCTGGGACTCGGTGTGGTTACAGTGGGTCTAAGGGCCTGTTCTCACGCTGTACCTTTCAACAATCAAACCAAAAGTGTGTTCCATAGAGTCCCTCATTTGCCTAACATACAAGATTGAAAAATTATACCAACTGTTAGAAGTAGAATTTGCTTTGGGCAGATATTCACAATAAATTCATGGAAATATAAATGTAGCAAATTATAAACTGGGCCATTGGTTGATGATCGCCTGTCACCTTGTGATGAATTTCTAAATGAGACTTAAGTAGGAACCATGAATATTCCAGTTTTTTTGTTAGAGTCATAAAGCCATGGGTGATACAGCACAGAAACAGGCCATTCGGCCCAACTTGCCCACACTGACCAATATGTCCCAGCTACACTAGTCCTACCTGCCTGCGTTTGGCCCATATCCCTCCAAACATTTCCTATGCATGTACCTGTCTAACTGTTTCTTAAATGTTGGGATAGTCCCTGCTTTAACTACCTCCTCTGGCAGCATGTGTGAAAAAGATATCCCTCCGATTCCTATTAAATATTTTTCCCTTCACCTTGAACCTATGTCCTCTTGTCCTCGATTTGCATACTCTGGGCAAGATACACTAAGATGCATAACAAACTTTTCCACCAAGTTCCTTACCAAGGAGGACAAACTCTTTGTTGGCATCACATAGAGTACCAGGGGGTTCCACACTAGGCTGGGTGGAGGTAAATCTCATCCCATCAATGGACAGTTGGATAAAATTAATTCTTAAAATTATTCCACTTGATCAAAAATGTGGCTTGTGAAATTTGAGTTCACAAAATTAGAGACAGATCTTATGGGCTGAAGAGCTTGTTCTGTAGTGGTGATATACCTCTAATATGTAAAACCGGAGACACTTCATCCAACATTGCCGACAGAAGTGGTACTCTCTACAGGGTGAAAGGCTGGCACGTGCCATATGCGTGAAAACAAAAAAAACACATTAGTCTACGTGTACATAAAGTGAGTGCAAATTACTGTTTGACATCTCCAGTATAAAATTAGACCCACCTGAATACTCAATCAAGCTTTCAGTAAATGTGATCACATGGCCTAACCAGAAATATTTGAGACCCCTTTTAATTGAATTTTAAACAAGAAGCTAAAGTTGCTTCATCAGGTGCCTCTAATTAAACTAAATTAAGCTAAACTAAACTGAACTGAACTAAGCCTCCCTACCTCTCTCTATCACCAATCAATCGCTGGTTCTGTTCTCCTAGCTTCACTCTCCCAACTGTTCATTAGCCCCTGTCCGAGTATCTTTATGTTAGCTGCAACCCATGAAGCAATGGGCCAGTTGCCTCTGGCTGTCCAGCGTGTCTGCAGCTCAACAGCCTTGTGGGGGTGAAGAACAGATACAATCTCATCTGGCCCTGTGGCATTGCAGCAATTGTACTGGCACATAGCTTCTTCTTCTTGTGCATGGCGTGCACAGCCTAAAGTTGTAGAATAACTTGTTCTATTTGATCTTATTTGATTGTGCACACCAGGTTGATTGCATTAGTCGAAACAGGGCGGACCACGTGAAGGTTGCAATCTCCCACCCCGGCACATAGCTCAAGCAAACTAACTTCCACACCGATGTACCAAAATATTGGATTTAGATGACTGGAATGACCAGAACTCACTTTAATTGCATGAGTTAAATAACTTGAAGATGAATACCAATAATGCAGTAGGCATAATGTTAACAAATGTGCCTTCTGTTCCTAATAGAATCCGCGGTTGCCATCACTAAACACCATGTGTACTTGGCGACATTTTGCCTTTACATCTGGTACTGAGACTGGTTCTAAGTTCCAAATGTTTTTCTGATTCATATAATATATTCTGTATGAAAACGACCACATCGGTGTCTGTATTTTTAAGAAGAAATATCTGTTTTCCAATACATTACATAGTTTCCCTCTCATTAACTGTAAAACGGTTTTCGATAAATCTGCAGGAATGACGTCATAAAATTGCTTCGCAGATTTCTGTAAATGTCAACTGTCACATTGCTCTACTGCCTAAAGGCGGCTTTTTCTCTCACCAATCTGCCAAAGAGTACGGAGGGTGGTGAAGCTAGTTAAGCTTAAAAAAAATAACCATGAGAATTAAAGTTCAAACCAAAGAAAACAACAATAATGTGTTAACAAGTCTCTCTGGTTTTGGATTGAACTGGCGCTGAGAAGATTACGGACCATGTCTACAAGGTTGTTCACTTCTCTAAACAATCTGTTAGAAAGTCAGACAAAATTATTCTGTCATCAGACTAAAATGGCAGACCTAGAACAACAATAATCTGAATGGAATATGGGGTGAGAGGATGATAAAGTTAAATCTGTCCTTTAGTCCCTTGGGACTAGGGGAAAATAATTGTTCGGCACGGATTTGTAGGGCCGAGATGGCCTGTTTCCGTTCTGTAATTGTTATATGGTTATATAGTTTAGATCTTACAACGTTCTACGTTGAAACCTTTTCCCTTTGGAAAGATAACCTATGAGATGAAATAAATCCCTGGAACTCACCATCAGGCTTATTTCATCTCCCCAGAATATCCTTGGGGTTTGAGCTGCCACAGGTTGTAGTGCATTAATGAAACATGGCAGAGGCATCAAGTTGTATGGCATCAAAAAACAGCGGATCTCCTCATGGATGTGGGAGAAGGCAGGAGAATGGGGTTAGGAGGGAGAGATAGATCAGATATGATTGAATGGCGGAGTAGACTTGATGGGCCGAATGGCCTATTTCTACTCCTATCACTTATAACCTTATAAACACAGAAGAAGACACCACTATTTTCTGGTGGGACCATTTGCAGAAGAAATTATTTTCCACCTGACAAAAATTCGGGTCCAGGGAAGCAGCTTTGGAACCGAACTTCTCCTTTGAAGACCTCACTTGATTGACCTTTAGGCATTTACAAAAATGAAAGTATGGAAGTTAAGGCATAAAAAGGACAGTGCTAGAAAGACACAGCAGGTTAAACGGATCTATGGAATAGAAAGCGAGTTGTCCGGTCAAAGATCCTTCATTAGTACTGATTTTCAAAATGGAGAAATGTTCTTGGACTTGGATTTCAGGGTAACACTGTTTAAAATAGTTAACATGGTAGATGTTGGCCGATGTGAGCAAGTTTGGCCAAAGGGCCTGTTTCCACTCACCATAGACTCTATGACTCTATGACAATAATTGAAGAAAAGTCAATAGTACATCTGATGCTACAGCAAATGCACCAAAACCCCTCATCTCCCCCAATCAAAAAATGGCAACATCATAACTTGAAAAGGGTTTAGGAAATCCTACAGAGGGATTACCCAGACCTTTTTGCTGAGATGTTTGTCACATGCATTTCTGAGCTGAGAATGTAATCACTGATTTAATTCATTTCCCTGCCATGAAACACCATTGAATAGAATAGAATAGAGTAGAATAGAATGCCTTTTATTGTCATTCAAACAGCTTGGTTTGAACGAAATTGCATTTCTACAGTCTTAACATTACAAAAAAAAACAAGACCCACACTTAACACAATTTACACAAACATCCATCACAATGAATCTCCAACACCTCCTTACTGTGATGGAAGGCAAAAGTCTTATCTCTTCCCTTTGTTCTTCTCCCGTGGTCCAGCAGTCCAAATGCAACATCGAGGCGACTGGGGCTCCCGCTGTTAACGCCCCCTGCGGGCGAAGGTAAGTCCCACGGTCTTTTACGCCACGCCAGGCGATGTTAGGCCCCGCTCCGAGTCCTTTGGGAGAAGTTGCCGTTGCAGGAGCTCCAAAAAGCGGTCTCCCACCAGGGACCCATCGCACTCCAGGAAGTTCAACCCCTCAATGAGATTTTGTTCTTCTGCACTGTTCTCTGGAACGAAGTATCACTGTTATTCGTTGAGATAGACAAGGAACCTAATGTAAATTGTGGCAGACATTGAAATTCAAAAGAACTGCAGATGCTGGAAATCTGAAATAAAAACAGAAAGTTTTGGAAACATTCAACAGATCAGGCAGCGTTTGTGGAGTCGACAATTCAGGTTGCAGACACTTCGTCAACCATCATTATTTTAGGTCAATGTGGCGGTCGATCTTCAACTGAATTGCAAGCACAGTAAATGTATTGCAACAAAGTATAATGTGATGACTAGATCTCTTAATCTATATCAGATAGGAACTCATTATTTGCCAATCATATGGCTCAGTTCTGTCATGGTAA
The DNA here is from genome assembly GCF_010909765.2 of Amblyraja radiata. Taxonomy (NCBI): domain Eukaryota; kingdom Metazoa; phylum Chordata; class Chondrichthyes; order Rajiformes; family Rajidae; genus Amblyraja; species Amblyraja radiata. The sequence goes on along the minus strand of NC_045959.1, from coordinate 68,526,278 downwards.
TAATTTAATATTGTCAAGCAAAGTGCTTTTACCTACAGATAGCTATACTTATATTAGTGAGGCCTGGCACACCACATCATGGCTGGACCACTGTATTAGTACAGCTGATGCACATGCCTCATTGGGGTGTATGAGCATTCTGTACGGGGCAGCAATGACTGATCATATACCTGTTGCTATGACAATAAATGTTGAACACATACCTGTGGTATCCAGAGATAGAAATAACTTTAATACAGAAAAACTGGACTGGTCAACGCTTACAAAGGAAGACATCCTAGCCTATTATGCCCATACAGATAAATCCTTAAGCAATATTCATCTACCTAAAGATGCAATAATATGTAGCAATGTTAATTGTAAAGATATGGAGCATAGGAGAGATATCTGCTCCATGTATAATGATATAGTAAGCGCCTTATATGTAGGCAGTAAGCCCTACTGCAAGCATAAAAATAAGACACATAACATCAGACCTGGCTGGAATAAGTATGTAGCTGAGTATCATACTGAAGCTCGTGAAGCCACCAAATCATGGGCTATGGCAGGTAGACCCAGACAGGGGCCTGTGTTTGAGCACAAGAAGCTCACTAATGCAAGGTATAAGTATGCTGTTCGCTTCATCTGTAAAAATGAGCAAGCTATGAGGGCTGATTCCATGGCTAAGAAGCTGCTAAGTAACAATGCTACAGATTTTTGGAAGGAAGTGAGAACTCTCAGCAGTTGCAAAACATCTCTACCATGTACTGTAGATGGAATCTCCGGAACAGTTAATATCGCGGAGTTATGGCGACAACATTATAGCACTTTATTCAACTGTGTCCAAGGTGACTTGTATAGGGTGGAAAATATTGAGAGTAATGACTCGATGGTGATTATGTCACATGAGGTGTATCATGCCATGAACAAGCTGTCCAACAACAAAGCAAGTGGCTTGGATCATATCTCTGCTGAACATCTTAAGTATGCGAGAATGAGGATAGCTCCTCTCCTAGCTATTTGTTTTACTGGCTTTATGATTCATGGCTTGTTACCAGACTCAATGTTGTCTGTCCTGTTAGTGCCGGTCATTAAGGACAAAGCTGGTAAAGTAGGCAGCCTAAATAATTACAGGCCCATAGCTTTAGCCAGCATATTGTCAAAAGTCTTAGAAAGAGTTCTGCTGGATAGAATAAATGAGTTTGTTAACTCCACAGATAACCAATTTGGCTTTAAAGCTAAACATGGCACTGACTTATGCATATATGCCCTAAAGGAGATTGTAAACAAATATAGAGGCAAAAACTCTTCAATCCTTATGTGCTTTATTGATGCTTCCAAAGCCTTTGACCGTGTTAATCACAGAAAGCTGTTTGGTAAAATGAGTCAAAGAGGGGTGCCTGAATACATTGTTAGAATTCTGGCCTACTGGTATGCCCACCAAACTATGCAAATAAAATGGGGCAATAGGGTCTCAGCCCCATTTGGGGTTAGCAATGGTGTCAGACAAGGGGGAATTTTGTCCCCAGTCCTTTTTAATCTATATATTGATGATCTGTCTAAACAATTGAAAGCCTGTAACACTGGGTGCGTGATTGGTAATATTTTAGTGAACCATATTATGTATGCAGATGATCTTGTGGTCTTTAGTCCATCTAGCGCTGGTCTCCAGCAGCTCCTTACTATATGTTCTGTGTATGGTGTGGAACATGACATTAAATATAATGTTAGTAAGAGTGCTGTTATGGTCTGTAGAACCAAAGAGGATAAATGCCTAAAATATCCATTTTTTAAATTGTCTGACAACAATCTTAGTGTCTGTAATAAGATAAAATATCTAGGGCATATTATTACAGAACAAATGACAGATGATGAGGATATTTATAGGCAACGACGCATGCTGTATGTACAGGCAAATATCCTCTTGCGTAAATTTGGTGCGTATGCAGATGTGGTGAAGATGTCGCTATTTAGAGCATACTGCACACCCCTCTACACTGCGCACCTGTGGTCGAACTATTTAAAGACAAGTATGCAGAGACTAAAGGTGGCATATAACGATGCCATGAGAACACTGCTAAGGCAACCTAGATGGTGTAGTACCAGTAATATGTTTGTGGCTGCAGAAGTCAGTACTTTAGAAGCTATCCTAAGACACCACATGTATAAATTCATTTGCAGGATAAATGACTCTAAAAATGTGCTTATTGTGGCCTTGACAAACATAAGGGTTAGCACTACACGCTACGAATCCCAGTTGTGGAGACACTGGCATCGTTGTCTCGTTGTAGGACATTGATCATCTTTTAATCTGGATTTTTAACTTAAGTATTGTGGGTTTTTGTTAAATATAAATTATGATGTTTTTATGTGATATACCATGATTTTATATATATTTATGATATTTGATATGCAATGCATTTTTAATGTAATGTTGCCCCTTGTCTGGACCTTGAGTCTGTAATAAAGTTTATTATTATTATTATTATTATTATTATATTACTAAATCTCTGATCTTGACCGCTTTTGGCCGACTGTGCTGCGATTTCCGAGACAACGCTGCCACCTACGGACGTCATTTTTGGCCACCTTGCTCAGAGCCCCCCTCCGCCATCTGAGTGCGGAGGATTTTTTCCGTCGATGAAAAATGAGAGAGATATTAATGTTTTTACAAAATTCCCCATTCTCTCTGCTGCCCCACTGGCGGCAGGGGGAGGGACTATAAAACCAGGAAGTGTCGTGCCTCACTCAGTCTCTGCCAAGCGAGAAGGTCACGGCTCTCTGAGCTGCGAATAACACTGAACGCACGTCTACTCCACGGTGAGTCCCCTCGATGCGGCTGTACAGTGGCTGCAGCCCTTTTTAACAAGTTTGTGTTCACAAAATGAATTTTGGTTGTCGGGTGTCTGCAGCCCAATTGTTTGCCTCACCTTTTTTTAACAAGTTTGTGTTCACAAAATGAATTTTGGGTGTCGGGTGTCTGCAGCCCAATTGTTTGCCTCGCCTTTTTTAACAAGTTTGTGTTCACAAAATGAATTTTGGTTGTCGGGTGTCTGCAGCCCAATTGTTTGCCTCGCCTTTTTTAACAAGTTTGTGTTCACAAGATGAATTTAGGTTGTCGGGTAGCTGCAGCCCAATTGTTTGCCTTAGCTTGGCTTTTAAAATTGTTGCAACAGTTGGATGCCTGCCCAAGCATCCATACGGCGCACAATGTCTATACTAGCCCTCTGGAAACCAGTACCTTCAGCCCGCAACACCCATACTAGCGCAACAGACAGCCCCCCCCCCCCCCCCCCCCCCCCACTGGTGAGCAGTATTGGAATTGGTGGAGAGGTGGAATATTGCGTTGGTGACCAGCCCTCCCGTGTGATGCTGGGACCCAACTGGTCCCACTTAGTCTAGTATAATATAACACTTTCCGTAGCAGTTACTAGCCATGAATCATAAATAAACATGAATTAAAATTTTTATCTCATCATTATTTTTTGAGTATGATTTGCTGCCTCATGGATTGTACCCAAAATATTAAATTTTCAAAGGAAATATTACTGAATATTTCTCCCGGCCTTTGCAAATACTTAAGCAAAGAGTGCAGAGAAGATTTATGAGGGTATTGCCAGGAGGTAGTTGAGGCAGGTACTTTAACTAAATTTGAAAGGCATTTGGACACGTACGTGGATAGGAAAGGTTTAGAAGTATATGGGCCAAAAGTAGGCAGGTGGGACTAGTGTAGATGGGGCATCTTGGATGGCATGGGCAAGTTGGGCCTAAGGGTCTGTTTCTGTGCTCTATGATTTATGACTATATAAATAATTATCTGCGGTTTAACTTACCTTTAATTCACCCATGGAATATTCCACAATATGATCAGAGGAAATCAGAGTCACAGAAGTATGTGAACTTCACTCTAAATGTAAATTGGCATTTATAGAGCGACGTTACATGGTATTAATATGATAAACCACTACTCGAGGCCTAGTCACTCTGCGTCCAGTGTGACCAGAGCTGGATTGAACTGCTGCATCACAGTTTGTAAATGTAGCTGTGAGGTTATTAAAGGAGTGGGATTAAGCATCACACTGAATGGAGCACAGTAACTGGACACTGCAGCGTGAGTATATTTAGATTTTTAAAAATTGAATAACTACATGGCAAAAGGATTGAAAGATATGGAAATATATTTTTGAGAAAGGACCAAGTAAGAAGTAGGGTTTTATCCCATACAATAATTAGCATCATATAATAATCATATGACAATTAGCATCCCTGAGAAACCTTCTGATAAATATCCATGTAAGAAATTGTTCTATTTATTCTTCATGCACAATCAATAATTTTGATTGTCTTACAAACATGTACTTAAGCTGGGTAAAAAACAAAACCAATTCTTTCCATGTGTGAAATGACAGCTACCTTCTGGCAGAATTTTGATTTTAATTTACAGAAGTCACATGTATCTAAAATACATAGAATGGCATCATCAGTGGGAGTGAACTTTGGACTTTTAGTTCAGAGAAAGACCATGGTTTCTCATTTTAATCTGCGGTATTCATCACCCTCAGCAATTAAATGAGTTTGAATTGCTTCCCCCATGTTTTTGTTATTCAATTCCCTAAGGCCCTCGCTTCTGTGTGATCTTCTTCATGTGGGATAGCAAGGCTTTCTACCAAGCATCATCTCTGTGGCAACCATCACTGTCACCCTGTGCTTAACCAGCAGAAGATGATTAAAGCAGGAGAAGATGAGGTGCTGTCGGTCTCTGTCCTTGAGGTGGAACACTTTGCTGTCAGAAGCATCTCACGTAACAGCAATGCTGAGCACTAACACAACTGGCTCAGCTGTGGCAGTGGGATTCAAACAGACAGTACTTGGATTCACAATCCTAATTATCTGTTGAACAAAATATAACATCTTGAAGTAGTCATGCTCGTCGTGATTTTTTTAAAGTAATCCTCATTCCCGACATAGAAAATAAGAAAAATGCAATTTACAAACTGACATGCCTAAAAATTGGATCGTGCAGCACCAGGTATTTTATGCACAAATCATGCACAAATCATGCAAAAGTCCAGTCAGCCCAGACCATCTAACATCTCCAGGTGAAATGGCACCTTTCTGAAAATTTACCAGGCACTTAACTTTGCACATCTAATGTTTATCCACCAAAAGACATGCCCTAATTACATCATCAACATGCATGACTGCCAATTCTGCCATCACTAACCTTTGGTTTAGTTTAGTTTAGAGATACAGTGAGGAAACAGGCCCTTCGGCCAACCGAGTCCACGGCGACCAGCGATCCCTGTACACCAACACTATCCTACACACACTAGGGATAATTTACAATCTTTATCAAAGCCAATTAACCTAAAAACCTGTACCCTTTGGAATGTGGAAGGAAACTGGAGCACCGGGGAAAACTCACGTGGTCATAGAGAGAACGTACAAACTCCGTACCGACAGCGCCCACAGTCAGGATCAAACCCGAGTCTCTGGCGCTGTAAGGTAGCAACTTCATTGCTGCAGCACTCTGCCACCACATGGTGCAGCCCACAACCATCACTGAGCAATTTCAATACAACAAAGAGTAAACCACATTACTCCATTATTTTTCTTGTCATGTAAAAGGTCATAGGAACATGCAAAGTTAAAAAGTAGAAACAACAACAAACCCTCGAGCTTGGTCAACTCTCCACTAAGATCATGGTCGACCTGTTTGTAATCCCTCATTTCTGCTTACATCTGATAACTCCCCCCCCCCCCCATCTTTCTTTCGAGAATCTATCTGACTGTCTTTAAAGTATTCAAAGAATCGCTTCACATTTTTGCTTTCATAAATTACCAAGTTTAGGTTTCAAGCCAAAAAAATGAAGCAAATCTTTTACCAAATTCACCAATTTATATGGGGTCACAAAGTTTCTTGTGAGGAAATGTAAGGCACTACTCATTGGAGATGCAGACTACAGTACACGCAAGATAATGAATCAGAAGGCCGCAAACCATTCTTGCAAAACAGATGATATAGATTATAACAGCTTGTGACCAAAAATCCCAAGATTCCTGCTTCACCACAAAAATGTAGTGGAGCTGAAAGACCAACTATCTACAACTACTGACGCAGGTCCTGTCCAAATCTGCACGAGAAGTGGGGGTTCACTTGCAACCTCAGGTTAAGTACATTGTCTCATTGTCCCTACAAAGTCATACTAACATGGACCCAGAATGCTGGAGAGATGCCATGCAGCTCAAACCATTGGAAAGAAGGTCTGGCAAGGACCTAATGTGCCATGAGGTACTAATCAACTTTAGTTTCTCAGAGAGATTAAAGATTCATTCTTGACAGTAATTGATACCTCTCCTAGGTTGATAACCTTGGCCGTTACATTTTTGAAGTCTTTCCTTTCTGGCAGAATTTGTATGAACTTTAAGTTAGCATGAATTACACAAAGAGTTTGTTAGGTGAAATACTCACCATGATCCAGAAAAGACCCTGTAGGATAGTAAGCAGGCAGCATTAAAAGCACCACTCACTAAGTATTAGGCACTCCACTTCCTGTCCACTGACCAGACAATTGATGCATAGTGCAGAATTCCGGCAGAATTAGATCCCATACCTTTTCCAGACATTCCTGATTGATCTCCTCATTGCCTTTTCAGTATTTTGGATCTTCATTGGACTTGGAGTTCGGATTGCTACTTTTCAACATTTTAAAAGTATTTCAATTGTTTTATTGTCATATGACCCAAAACGAAACAATGAAATTCTTACTTGCAGCAGCACAACAGATATGTAAACACAGTACTCTGTAAATCCTGTAATAAACAACAAAAGAAGTTCAGTATATATAGATTGAAAAACAGCCAAATAAACAAACAATAATAGTGCAAAGTAAAAATGCCCCAAAGCCCATATACTGTAGTTCGGAGCCTGGATGGAGTTTGAAGTGGTAATACTCTGTTGGTTATAGGGAAGAAGCTGCTCCTGAACCTGGACTTTACAGTTTTCAGATCTTCCAACCGATCTTCTTCCCAATGGCAGGAGTGAAATGAGAGCATGGTCAGGGTGGTGTGGGACTCTGATCATGCTGGCTGCCTTTTTGAGGTAACAATTCTTATAAGATCCCTTCGATGGTGGGAAGGTCAGTACACATGACAGACTAGGCAATGTTCACTACTTTTTGCAATCTTCTTCGTTTCTGGGCGTTCGAGCTACCGAGTCAGGCTGTGATCTTATCTTTAATATAAACTAGATACTGAATTTTTATTTGCAAAGAAATTTCTGCATTCAAGGCAAGTTGAGTTAATGCACAGTATTATGAAATACTTGAAATTTGCCCATAAATTTACAAGACAAATCTAAGCCACAATTTCTTCATTGGGATATATTGCATTAAGAGGTAGATCTGAGCAAAAAGCTATACTTTCAAATGTGCAATAGCTACCTAACAATAGCTAACAGTATAGGAGGCTCAGTCAATGGGCTGTAAAGCCCTTCCAATTCAGGTGCTTTCATAGAGTGTTAGAGGCTTACAGTGTGGAAATAGGCCCTATGGATCAATTTGCCCACACCGACCAACATGTCCCATCTACACTAGTCCCACCTGCCTGGATTTGTCCGATATCCCTCTACACCTGTCCTATTAAATTTCTCCCCTTTCACCTTAAACCTATGTCCTCTGGTTTTTGATTCCCATACTCTGGATAAAACACTGTGCATTCACCCTATCTATTTCCTTCATGATCTTATACACCTCTATATGATTACTCCTCATCTTCCTGCACTTCAAGAAAAAAATCCTAGCTGCCCAACCTCTCCTTGCACTTTAGCCTCTCACGCCCTGGCAACATCCTTGTACAGTAATTCTTCTCTGTACTCTGTCAAATTAACAACACATTTCCTTAAGCAGGTGACCAAAACTGAACACAATATTCCAAATGCAACCTCACCAATGTCTTGTGCAACTGTAATATAACATCCCAACTTCTAGACTCAATACCCTGATTGATGAAGGTAAATGGACTGAAAGCCTTCTTGACCACCTTATCTACCCGTGACTCTACTTTCAAGGAACTATGTACTTGCACTCCTAGATCCCTCTGCTCTACAACTCTCTGCCGGGCCCTGCCATTCACTGTGTCGTTCGCTTCCATAAAATGTTTTGAACGTTTCTGTGCCACTGACCCCACTAAATCCAAGACAGAATTTATGGCCTCACTAATTTATGGCATTTCTTGTAAACACATTACATGGCTTGAGCTTGCTTTTCAGAACACATTTTCATGCACCACAGGATGTTTATATGATCATGTTTCATGATAACATGCCCCCAACTAATTTTTGATTAAATAGTGAATAGTGATAACCTCCTGAGAGTAAATGCCTAAATGTCACTGAATCCTCTTGCTTTAGTAGCTGAAATGTTATGATGAGAAATGTGTCCTTAATTCAGCAGTCTACACAGTAAATGTCATAATTTATTTACACTGTAGCTATATCCCTAGTATGTTTCTTCATTAAAATCAGTTTCTCTAGTTCTTGCTGAAGGCCAATGGTGAGTTTGGCTCAGGGTACAGCAAGGTGTGCAATAAACATACTAAATCACTCTGGTTCTGGAATCTATAACCCACTTCCTATTGCTTGCAGGCACCTGGAGTATTCTGTCCACCTCTACAAACCAAAGGTATCTGTTGCGTTTTGCTGTAAGATGGGTAAAGATTCACAACCAGAAAGTTAATAAACTTTGAAACTTTTTAAATCCTTTCATCATAGGTTTTGAATGTGACTTTAAGGCGTTGGGATCTTCTTTTTTTTTCAATTACTATCCCTTGCAAAAACTATAGGTTGCCGTATTCTGATGTCACTTCAGATCAAGTGTTCTTATTTCCTGCTGACGCTTTTAAAATTCCAGCAACAGAATAAATCAATTGCAGTCAGACTCAAGGAATTCTCATTCATATTTCATACCACACGGTCAGAATCCAACCTGAATTCAATTTCATTCCTTTTATAATGTGGTGGATAGCATGTGTCATTATAAATGAGCATTATAAACATCAGATAGACTCTACCGCTACGCCACTGTGCCGCTCCAAAGGTAGATACAGGTGAGGGAAGTTTTTGATAGGCAGAGCTGAAAAGGCAAAAGATATGATAAGGATAAAAGATAAGCCCAGGTGGTACATAGGGAAGATGGGGGATGGGAACAAAAATATTTAGCCCAAGAGATATAAAGTATTTAATTGGAAGATTAATTTAATTTGTCTACCTTTCCAGCCCCCATGGCTATCTGGACTACACTTCTTCCCACCCTGATTCCTGTAAGGACTCTATCCCCTACTCCCAATTCCTCCGTCTATGCCACATCTGCACACAGGATGAAGTGTTCCAAACCAGGGCATCGGAGATGTCCTCATTCCTTAGGGAACAGGGTTTCCCTCTTCTATTATAGATGAGGCTCTCACCAGGGACTCCTCTATATCCCGTAGCTTTGCTCTCACTCCCCATCCCCCCACTCGTTACAAGGACAAAGTCCCCCTTATCCTCACCTTCCACCCTACCAGCCGTCGCATACAACATATAATCCTCCAACATTTTCGCCACCTCCAAAGGGATTCCACAACTGGCTAGAGCCCTTCCCATCTCCTCCCCTTTCTGCTTTCCGCAGAGACCGTTCCCTCCGTAACTACCTGGACAATTTGTCCCTTCCCATCCAAACCACCCCCTCCCCTGGTACTTTCCCTTGCAACCGCAGGAAATGCTACATTTGTCGCTTTACCTCCCCCCTCGACTCCATCCAAGGACCCAAGCAGTCTTTCCAGGTGAGGCAAAGGTTCACCTGCACCTCCCCCAAACTCATCTATTGCATCCGCTATTCCAGGTGTCAACTGCTCTACATCGGTGAGACCAAGCGCAGGCTTGGCGACCGCTTCACCCAACAACTCCGCTCAGTTCACATTAACCAACCTGATCTCCCGCTGGCTCAGCACTTCAACTCCCCCTCCCATTCCGAATCCGACCTTTCTATCCTGGGCCACATCCATGGCCAGAGTGAGTCCCACCGCAAATTGGAGGAGCAGCACCTCATATTTTGCTTGGGTAGTTTATATCCCAGCGGTATGAACATTGACTTCTCCAATTTTAGGTAGTCCTTGCTTTCTCCCTCCTTCCCCTCCCCTTCCCAGCTCTCCCACAGCCTACTGTCTCCGCCTCTTCCTTTCCTTTCCTGCCCCCCTGACATCAGTCCGAAGAAGGGTCTCGACCCGACACGTTGCCTATTCCTTCGCTCCATAGATGCTGCCTCACCCGCTGATTTTCTCCAGCATTTTTGTCTACATTCGATTTTTCCAGCTACTGCAGTTCTTTCTTAAGTAAATAATTGGAAGATGAGATGATTACCTTCCCCCATGTTGCCTACCCTCACAGTGGGAAACGTTAATTCCGCTGTGGGGGGATGGTTTTATGTTTAATGTTAAATTCTATAGTGTTGTGTTTACCTTATTTGTGTGCTGCATGGTAACTCAAATTTCACTGCACCAATTGGTGTATGTGACAATAAATGTCCTTTCTCCTTTGATTTTCCTCAAACTACATGTGAAGTTCTGAGTGTGAATGGATGGAGAATTAAGCAAGAAATAGGCAACCTAATGGCACTGGATGCTGGCAGAGCAGATTCACTAAGACGTTGCTTTGGCCGGAGAGAAAGGATAAGCTGGGTTTATTTTCCCTGCAGAAGATGGTGGTGCAGCATTCGGTGGGTCTGTCTCTGCATTGTACCCCCAAACGAAACTAAACTAAGAGAAGACTGAATTTGCGTGAAACGCAAAGTGCTGGAGTAACTCAGTGGGTCAAGCAGCATCTCTGGAAGACATGGATAGGCAACGTTTTGGGTCAGGACTCTTCTTCAAATTGAGTTGGGACCAGATTGAAGTATATACAATTATGGCCTACCGAGTCTGCATTGACCAGCGATCCCAGCACATTAACACTGCCCTACACACACTGGGGACAATTTACACTTGTACCAAGCCAACCTACAAACCTGTATATCTTTGGAAAGCTTAAATTGCATTCGCGTAGATGAAGAGAAGTATTTAGCAAAGCTGCAGTTGGTCTCTCCAATGTAGAGGAGACCTCACCATAAGCCATGTAGGATATCATAAATTCAAATTGCTTTTACTCTTGCAGGGGAGAAACAGAAGGTGCCATAGTTTCCCAGGGGAAATATGGTGGAGATAAGGTGTTTGGGTTGTGTTGGTGGTATATGAATGCCTTTCAGCAGACTTCACATAAGTATGTAGATTTAGTCACTGAATCCAAACATTAAATAAATTCAAGCTTCAGCAAGGGGAAGGCACAGTGGACAACCTCATGCAAATCCTGCCACTCCGAGATGCAAGAAAAAGAATAGACTGAGTTTATCTGAACTAAAGGACTAGAATACTCATTGCCTCTGCCGTTAACCGAGTGCCAAATAAAGGCAAGGCTTGGAACCAAGTAAGTTTGTTTAGCCAGTGCCAATAACAGCTCTAATCACTTCTTCTGATCTAATCTCTGTCCGGGAGCCAAAATTCCAGCCCACTTCTGGGTGACTAAAGGGCCTGTCCCACAGGCGACTTTTTAGGCGAGTGCAGGAGACTCTGCGCTCGCCTCATGATCGCCACATGGTCGCCACATGTTCGCTGGTGGTCTCTGGTGAGTCTCCTTCATGATCGCGAGGAGATCCTGCATTCTGGGAACTAGTCACGGCCTCAGTATGGTCGCCGCAAAGTTTTCAACCTGTTCGCCATGGTGAAAATCGATGAACCTGTGGTCGTAGGTGCAGTTGTAGTGGGGTTGGCATGTAGATATGGGTAGTCGAGGTAGTCGTAAGTAGTTTTAGTTAATCGCCTTTGCTGACTGGGCATTTTCATTGGCTCATTGGGGGGAAAAAACAAAAGCACGAGTTTTCAGAACCAAGGATAACCAACCGGTAATGTTAAATGTCTGCTAAACTTCACAGCTCTCTGGCTTATTAAAAGTTGTCTGGCTTCTTAAAGTGTCTCCACTCCTTCTCCCCCCCCTTCTCCACCACTCTTCTCCCCTCCCCCCCTTCTCCTCTCCCCCCCCTTCTCCCCTCCCCCCCCCCTCTTTTAAAGGACTTACCATACACTGTGCTAGCCGTCTTAACCTTCCTGTATGTCTGTATCACCTTGGATTTGCACGGTGTGAATTTCAGACAGCGCTCCTCCCCACTTGCCCTGGCCCCCGCCTTTGCGATGTGTGTGTGTGTGTGTGTGTGTGTGTGTGTGTGTGTGTGTGTGTGTGTGTGTGTGTGTGTGTGTGTGTGTGTGTGTGTGTGTGTGTGTGTGTGTGTGTGTGTGTGTGTGTGTGTGTGTGTGTGTGTGTGTGTGTGTGTGTGTTTGTGTTCCACTCTGATAGTAGCCGTTCCAGTTCGCAGTTTTTCAGGCGAGTGCCGCGAACTTGACAGTCGCCGGCAGTCCGCTGAAAAATCGCCTAAGTGGGACAGGCCCTTGAGCAACAGAAATGGCAGTAATGGATTCTTAATTTCCCTAAGATCTGATTTGCATCTTACATTTCTTTGCAGGTTCAATTTTGTCAGATTTGGCCCATCGTAGGGCAGCACGGTTGCGCAGAGGTAGAGTTGCTGCCTTGCAGCGCCAGAGATCCGGGTTCGATCCTGACTACAGGTACTGTCCGTATGGAGTATGTACGTTCTCCCCAAGACCTGCATAGGTTTTTTTCCTAAGTGCTCTAGTTTCCTCCCACACTCTAAAGATATACAGGTTTGTAGGCTAAATGGTGTGGTATCATTGTAAATTGTCCCTAGTGTGTGTAGGATAGTGTAAGTGTGCGGGGGTCACTGGTCAGCACAGAGTCAGTTGGCTGTTTCTGCACTGTATCTCAAAACTAAACTTGTCTGAGCCTCGTGCTTTTGTGGAAATGTACACATATTTAGGTTTAGAGATAGGTTTAGGTTTATCATTGTCACGTGTACGAGGGACAGTGAATTCAATGTTTTGCATGCTATCCAAACAGGTCCTATATCTAGATGCAATATTGTCCTACATCAGCAATTATATAGTAGTGTTCCCTTAAACTCTGAGTCTGAAGACATAAATTTTTGTTTGTTGCTCAATCACACATTTTGTGAGACAAACGATAGACACAAAAAGCTGGATTAACTCAGCGGGACAGGCAGTATCACTGGAGAGAAGAACTGGGTGAAGACCCTTCTTCAGACCCTTCTGAAGAAGGGTCTCGACCCGAAACGTCACCCATTCCTTCTCTCCAGAGATGCTGCCTGTCCCGCTAACTTACTCCAGCTTTTTGTGTTTATCTTTGGTTTAAAACTGCATCTGCAGTTCCTTCCTACACATTTTGTGAGACAAGACTTATTGCTAGGTGTCAAGCTGACTTATTTTCCCTCCCAGCTGAATTTACGTAAAAAGACTATAATTTTTTATTGTCGGGTGATCACATGTTGATAATGAAATAAAAGTAATAGAAAATTACCCAGCATCAGGAGTCACCTTGCCAGACTAAAATTAATTTCCTGAAATTTATCTCCAGTAGCTCAAAATAACAAACTTGTTCATATCAGGGTTTTGTCACCTGTGGAAAGGTGGGTTTCCAGGGTTACTTTGTTGCCGGACAAGGGGCAAAGTTCAACCTAAATTATTCACTAGGTATTCACGTGGTACTGGGGCACTGCAGGTTATGAAAGGTTATTACATGAGTAGCGGGATACTGACTTTAACCAAATTATCCTGTAACTTCTTGAACAATTTTTCAACATAGGAAAGTTAGTAACAGAAATGCAAACATAGAATATAGAACAGTACAATGCAGGAACAGGCCTTTAGCCCACAATGTCCATGACTGATATGATGCCAAATTAAACTAATCTCTTCTACCTGTATGTGATCCATATCCCTCTATTCCTTGCATATCCAGTGCCACTATCATAATTACCTCCACCACTGGCAGTGCATTCCAGGCACCTGTCACTGTCTGTGTAATAAACTTGTTCTGCACATCTCCTTTAAACATTGCCCCACTCACCTTAACGCAATGCAGATTCAGGAGTTATGAAATATGGAAAAAAGCCAGTTAATTCAATCTTCAAAAAAAAATCTGTTTACGTGAAACCTTCCTGCAGTAATCAAGCTAACATCATTGCCTGCTATAATTGCATGCTGTTAATTCACAGCAGAACGTCATATAAGAGATTTGTTTTAGAAACTGACAAGGCAAACTCTTAGGTTTAGGTTCAGGTTTATTTTAGTCACATGTACCAAGGTAAAGCGAAAATGGTTTTGGTTACATGCTATCCAATCCAATCATATAATACAATGCATGAATATAATCAAGCCAAACACAAGTACAAAAGGTAGAGCAAAGTGATACAGAATTCTAACATAACAGTTCCAGAGAAAAAATCCCATATCTGCAATGAAGTAGATCAGAGAATCAGGTCTGTACTCTAGTATATGGAAGAACCAGTCAGAAGTTTGATAACTGAGGGGAAGAAGTTGTTCCTGAGTGTATAAGAAGGAAGGGTCTTGACCCGAAACGCCACCCATTCCTTCTCTCCAGTGATGTTGCCTGTCTCGCTGAGTTACTCCAGCATTTTGTGTCTATCTTTGCCGATCTATCTTATGTTGTTCCTGAGAATGGCAGTGAGCACTTTCAAGCCCCTGTATCTTCTTCCCAAAAGGAACAGGAGAAGAAGGAATGACCAGGATGGGAAAGGTCCTTCATTATGTTGCTGCTTTCCTAAGGCAGCATGAAGTGTAGATGGAATAAATGGTGGGAGGTCTGCTATCTGTTATGAACTGAGCTAGATCCACGATTCTCTGCAATTTCCTGTGGCTTTGGGTAGAGCTGTTCCCAAACCAAGCTGTGATGCAACCCGGAAGTATGCTTTTTACTGTGCATTTGTAGAAGTTTATAAGAGTTGTCGGAGACATGCCACATTTTCTCAGTCCCCTGAGTAAGCATTTCTGTGCTTTTTTATTGTTGCTTCATTGTGGTTGGTCCATGACAAATCATTGGTAATATTAACGTCAAGGAATTTGAAGCTCTCAACCATTTCCACTTTGGCACCATTGATGCTGATGGTGATATGTACTCCACCAAGCTTCCTGAAGTTAATAAATTCGCTCCTTCATCTTGTGTCTTCTATTGACACCAGTAAAATACTTTATCCAACAATGTACTGTCCATTGATAATTTAGGGCCATAAATACTAGTCATTGGACGTGGGACATTCTGATCCTGTACCATTCTGACTTCACAGACGGACAGTAAATAAATGTTCATGTCATTGAAAATATTTGTTTCCGACAGCGAAAAATAGGTTGGGGAGAGTTCTCAGGAACAGAACTGTTACATAACCTGGGGAACGCCTGCATTAGAAGATACGTTCCCTCCAATTTTATCATAGCCCAATGCTGGGAATAGTATGAAATGGAATGGATCAGATCAGGTTGTTGACTTGTGTTCAGTATGTCTTAATACTTTATTGAACTTGGTAGACTTTAAAACGCACCCTCTCCTCAATGGGCAGAGTAGGTTAAAAGCAGGGCATTTATTTCCAAATTTACTTCTTTGGTTTATTTTACTCTTGCCAGAAGATATTGTGAAATCTGTCATCTAGAATGTTATTTAGAACTGTGTGTTGAACATCAGATTTATTTTGTTATTGTGAGTAAAATGACAAATGAGATTTTTATAAGCATTTTAAATGATTTAATTGAATTATCAGTGAATTGTTTAATGATAGGTTTTCTCAATATAGAATGTTTACATAAAACGTCCCATTTCACATGTTTATACAGGAAGTTGCCAGTATAAATATTGACATATAAAAAGTCACAGGAAGTAATTCTTGTGGACAGGATGTGCATGCTGTATACTTTGAGAAAATCTGTGGCGACTCCAGCAACATTTCACTGAAGTTATGGTCATAAGATAGGTTGGAATATGAAATCCTGGATAATGGCTTCGAAATGGCAAACCTGTAGTCATTGTGAGAGTTCAGTACCAAATATTTTGCATCCCTACACTGCAAGTAGACTTTGGACTTTAGACATACAGTGTGGAAACAGAGCCTTCGGCCCAGCAAGTCCACACCAACCAGCGATCACTCCGTACATTAGCACTATCCTACACACTAGGGACAATTTACAATTTACATAAGTCAATTAACCTACAAGCCTGTATGTGTGTTTGGAGTGTGGGAGGAAACCGGAGCACCCAGAGAAAACCCATATGGTCACAGGGAGAACATACAATCTCCACACAGACAGCACCCACAGTCAGGATCGAACCTGGGTCTCTGACGTTGTAAGGCAGCAACTCTACCGCCGCACCTCTGTGTCACCCTGCAACAAGTACTTGAACTCTCCACAGATTAATGAATTTATAGTAGATTAGATCTTCTTGACTACCAGTCATTATCGTACCCAATGTTTCTGATTTGGTTGAAGGACTGAATCACTGAAGAGAAGTTTTGTATTATAAAATCAAATCAATGCAGCCTCATTACAGCGCAAGTTAGTACTCATCCCACATGGCAATCAGGAGAGATAATTGTGACTCTTTAAACTATCTACCCAAGTTTCATTGCATAAAGAATCATCCTTGCGCAAAACTTTGCCTGAATATTGCCAATATTTCTACCTAATGTGCAGGTACAGATGTACAGATGCACAGACAAATTATACCTGTCTCTTCTTAGGATATTTAGAACATTCATTTGTTTCAGTCCTAGTCAGCCACCATCCGACAACTCTTGTAGTGTGTAGTAGACTGGATACTTCTGCTGCTAATCCACCCTCTTCTCACTTTCATATATCCAATATCTTTATTTTCCTTTCTTTACTTTAGACTTTGGAGATACAGAATGGAAACTGGGCATTCCCAGCTTAGTCCATTTTTCTCATTTCTCAATCTCTTTTGTATCTGCTCCAATTAAAAGACTTTCCACATGGTTCCTTCAGATAGTCTTCCTTTATCCTTAACCGTGGTTTCCACTCTGCAATAGTTGACGGTGTCTCCTATATCTTCTCTCACTTCTTCTCTAAGCCACTTGCCTCCCAGCCAGAACATTGATAGAGTTGCCCATGTCCTCACCTCTCATCCCACCAGCCTCCACATTGATCAGATGGTCCTTGTACCCTTTCACTCTGTCAACTTCCTCTTCCTCCTTCCTCTTCTCTTAGATTAACATTGTGTTACTCTCCCCGAAAGGTCACAGGCCTCCAAGCTGAAAAATAACTCTCCACCTTAACCCTCTGACTCCTTCCGCCAAGCCAATTTTGTATCTAATTGTCTAGCTCACCTTGAATCCCATGTGATATCACCTTCCAGTTCAGCCCATCATACAACACCTTGTCAAAAGCCTTACTAAGGTCCATAGCACCTACCATCCTGCCTTCACCAATTCCAAAGATGTGCAGGTTTGTAGGTTAATTGTCTTCTGTAAATTGCCCCTAGTGTGTAGGTAGGACTAGTGTATGATTGATTGTTGGTCGGTGTGGACTTGGTGGGCCAAACGATCTGTTTTCACGCTGTGCCTCTAAACTAAACTAAACTAAACTAATCCTCTTGGTGTTCTCTTCAAAACACTCTTCAATGAGGATTGCAAGGTAAGATTTCCCATGCACAAGCCATGCTGACTATTCCTAACCAGTCCTTATCCAAATGCAAATAGATAATGTTTCTCACAATCCTCTCCATGAACTTGTCCATCTCTGACGTTAGGCACACCGGCCATTAGTTCACAGGCTTGTTCTTGCAACCCTTTTAAAATAAAAGTGCATCATTAGCCACCCCCCCCCCCCCCTCCAGTCTTCCAGGCAGGCAGGCAATAAAGATCAGCCAATATCTCCAGATTAAATTTCTTTGGCAGTGCATCGGGCATGTTGTGCATCCACCAGTCTTCTTCTGAAGCCTGGGCTATCAAATTTCTCATCTGTTTCCTTCGAAGTAGAACAGGTGTGTAACTATATCCTCCATGGAGCTGAAGCCTGCAATGCCCTATTTTCCCCTTCTTTCCCCACCCTGGCTTCATGTGCATTTACCCGCTCACCAAGTCCAGAATTAACCTCTGTACCAATCTCTAATAGAAGGTTTTTTATCATCAATTTCTGATCTGATGGTTGAGAGTGGAATATCAAATGACTGTATACCTCCATCTTCCACTGTCTTCTTCCTCTCATCCTACCGATCAAGAAGATTCTAATTCCCGAATATCTAAAGTGCAAAAAGAACGGGGAGGACTGTCTGCAACTTGTGAACCAGAAGGATTTTGGAAGATGGGGAGCAGGAGGGAAACAAAAGGAGGGTTAAGTGTGCATTTATGCTCGTCATCAATTTCTCCAGAATCGCTTTCTTACATTTTGGCCCCAGATTTACTTTTCAATAAATGGCCACTGCTTTTCACCAACACAGTAAACCACACCCAGACCCATACGAAGCTTTTCAAAAAGGAGGGTGGCATGACAGGATTACAAAAAACTTAATGTGAAATAATGTGGGCACTGCGCACATCACGAGCGCGAAGCGTGAAGTCCCTCGATGCCAGGGTCCAGGGCCCGCTTAAGGGGTTTTAGCTCAGGGGTTTTAGATGCTCTCTGATGCATTCTGAGCCTTATTTTGGAGCATTTTTGCACCAAATATATGACCAATATTTCAGAAATTAACAGGAATCTGAGAGGTAGCTTTTTCACACAAAGAATGCTGGGTGTATGTAACGAGCTGCCAGAAGAGGTAGTTAAGGCTGGGACTATCCTAATGTTTAAGAGACATTTGGACACGTACATGGATAGGACATATTTAGATGGATATGGGCCAAACGCGTGTGAATGGGACTAGTTTAGATGGGACATGTTGGTCGGTGTTGGCAAGTTGGGCTGAAGGGCCTGTTTTCACACTGCATCATTCTATAACTAAAAAGTGAAGAAGAAAAATGCATGTAGATAAGTAGAGCAGATTTGAAAGAGGAGTGAAATGTAAAGGCAGAGAGAGGTTTATGGGTGGAAAGGAACATAGGAAAGGAGGGGGGAGAGTGGGCTTGGGCAGATGGGTGAAGGGAAAATAGTCACAAAGTGCTGGAGTAACTCAGTGGGTCAGGCAGCATCTGCGGAGTATATGAATAGGCAACGTTTCACAGAGTGCTAGAGTAATTCAGCGGGTCAGGCAGCATCTCTGGAGAACATGGATAGGTGACGTGTCACAGAGTGCTGGAGTAACTCAGTGAGTCAGGCAGCATCTCTGGAGAAAAGGTATAGATTGTATTTCGGGTCAAGACCGTTCTTCAGTAATATTCATGATGTGACATGCATAGACATTCCTGAATGTTACCCAAACCATCGTGAGCAACTTTGTTACGGTGCTTGCCCTCTCCTATAACATCTCTGCTGCCTTGGGTGATGCAGGACAGGACACAAGCTTTGGGGCACGGTGTGAAGCTGTTGCCGTCTGTCCCAGCCTGGTAAAAACCTGGATGGAGTGGATTTGGAGAGGATGTTTCCACTAGTGGGAGAGTCTAGGACCAGTGGCCACAGCCTCAGAATGAAAAGACATTCCTTTAGGAAGGAGATGAGCAGGAATTTCTTAAGTCAGAGGGTGGTGAACTGTGGAATTCATTGCCACAGACAGCTGTGGAGGTCAAGTCAATGGACATTTTTCAGGAGGAGATTGATAGATTCTTGATTGATACGGATGTCAGAGGTAATGGGGAGAAGGCAGGAGAATGGGTTTGATAGGGAAAGATAGATAAAGTCATAGAGTGATACAGTGTGGAAACAGGCCCTTTGGCCCAGTTTGTCTCATCTGCACTAGTCCCACCTGCCCACGTTTGATCCATATCCCTCCGAACCTGTCCTATCCATGTACCTGTCTAACTGTTTCAACTACCTCCTCTGGCAGCTTGAACCTCTGCTCCTCGATTCACTTACTCTGGGCAAAAGACTCAACCATATCTATCCAAATCATGATTTTATACACCTCTATTAGATCATCCCTCATCCTCCTGTGCTCCACGAAATAGAATCCCAGCCTACTCAACCTCTCCCTATAGCTCTGGCCCTCTAGACCTGGAAACATCCTCGTAAATCTTCACTGTACCCTTTCCAGTTTGATGACATCTTTCCTATAACATGGTGCCCAGAACTGAATATAATACTCTGAATGCGGCCTCACCAGCTTATTATGCAACTGCAACATGACCTCCCAACTTCTATACCCTGACCCGCTGAGTTACTCCAGCACTCTGTGAAACATCATAGAACAGGGCAAGATTAGCAAGTTTGCTGATGATACAGATGTGAGTGGTTTTGCAGATAGTGAAGATGGTTGTGAAAGATTGCAGCAGGATCTGGATCAATTAGCCAGGTGGGCAGAGGAATGGTTGATGGTTGCATGGTTCCTTGAAGGCCGTGTCGCAGATATATCAGGTGGTCAAAAAGTATTTTGGCACTTTGGTCTTCATCAGTCAGAGTATAGAGTATAGAAGTTGGGAGATCTTTCCCTCTCAAACCCATTCTCCTGCCTTCTCCCCATTACCTCCGACACCCATATCAATCAAGAATCTATCAATCTCCTCCCAGTGGGGGTGGCGTGGGCCCAGCGGGAGTCAGTGGGGGTGGCGTGGGCCCAGCGGGGGTCAGTGGGGGTGGCGTGAGCCCAGCAGGGGTCAGCGGGGGTGGCGTGGGCCCAGTGGGGGTCAGCGGGGGTGGCGTGGGACCAGCGGGGGTGTCGTGGGCCCAGCGGGAGTCAGCAGGGATGGCGTGGGCCCAGCGGGGGTGGTGTGGGTCAGTGGGGGTGGTGTGGGCCCAGTGGGGGTCAGTGGGGGTGGCGTGGGCCCAGCGGGGGTGGTGTGGGCCCAGCGGGGGTCAGTGGGGGTGGTGTGGGCCCAGCGGGGGTCAGTGGGGGTGGTGTGGGCCCAGCGGGGGTCAGTGGGGGTGGTGTGGGCCCAGCGGGGGTCAGTGGGGGTGGCGTGAGCCCAGCAGGGGTCAGCAGGGGTGGCATGGGCCCAGTGGGGGTCAGCGGGGGTGGCGTGGGACCAACGGGGGTGTCGTGGGCCCAGTGGGGGTCAGCGGTGGTGGCGTGGTACCAGCGGGGGTGTCGTGGGCCCAACGGGGGTCAGCGGGGGTGGCGTGAGCCCAGCGGGGGTGGTTAGGGCCCAGCGGGGGTCAGTGGGGGTGGTGTGGGCCCAGCAGGGGGTCAGTGGGGGTGGCGTGGGCCCAGCGGGGGTCAGCAGGGGTGGCATGGGCCCAGCGAGGGGTCAGCGAGGGTGGCATGGGCCCAGTGGGGGTGGCAGGGCCTAACGGGGGTGGCGTGGGCCCAGCGGGGGACAGCGGGTGTGGCGTTGGCCCAGCGGGGGTGGCGTAGGCCCAGCGGGGGTGGCGTAGGCCCAGCGGGGGTGGCATGGGCCCAGCGGGGGTGGCGTGGACCCAGCGGGTGTGGTGTGGTCGGGAGATGGCTTGGCCCCGGCGGCAGGGGGAGGCGAGGGGAGCGGGCCCCGCCGCAGCGGCGGCTGGTGTTGGGGTTACAGCTGCTGGGTTCAGATTCAGCCGCTCCCTCCCGGCGACGGGAGAACAGAGAACTGCCCGTTTCCAAAGTGGAAACGCTGATTTTTTTTTAATTTTTATTTTTTATTTTTTCCCTCTGATTAGCTAAATTCCTCCTTGTCCTCTTTCTAATGGTATGTCCTTTAATTCTGGAGCTATGGCCTCTGGTCGCAGACTCTCCCATAAGCGGAAATATCCTCTCGACATTCATTCTTTCCAGGTACAGAAGCCTGAAATCCCAAACCACTGAGTTCAGGAACAGCCACTTTTCTACAACTATCAGGTTCTTGAACCAACCTGCACAAACCTAATCCTGTCTCGATGACATGAGATTAAAAACTACCTCTTGCACTACCAAGGACTTATTTTTCTCTCGTTTGTCTTGCACTAAAGTCTTTTTTATTGTAGTATTTTTCTTCTCT
Source organism: Amblyraja radiata (assembly GCF_010909765.2). Lineage (NCBI taxonomy): Eukaryota > Metazoa > Chordata > Chondrichthyes > Rajiformes > Rajidae > Amblyraja > Amblyraja radiata. Next base: position 68,504,298 of record NC_045959.1, on the reverse strand, counting down.
TTACTGTTTACATGATTTTCATCTGTAAATATTATCCATATCATACATATTTTCAAATATATAATTTATCTTTTTGTGCATAGCTGTCGACATACCTGTGATACTGTTGCAAGCAAGATTTTCATTGTACCTGTACATCATCATACTTGTGCACCTGACAATAAACTTGACATGCCTTGAGCAGAGAATAGGCCCAGATTTCACAGCAGCCAAAAGAATGTTTCCAAGAGCAACCAGGCTACAAAGTTAATTAAAATAGAACTAAAGATTCATAAGGGGCAAATAAAAACTTTTAAGTCTCATAAGAAAGATTTTGATGTTTGCTAGAGAAACAATAAAAATAAAGAGTAAACCAGTGAATATTTACTGTACTGTTAAAGAATACATATGTTTGTGCAGTTACAGATGAAAATCATGTAAACAGTAAAGAGAAGAAAAAGACTGTACAAAAAAAAACACTCTAGTGCAAGACAAACGAGAGAAACATAAGTCCTTGGTAGTGCAAGAGGTAGTTTTTAATCTCATGTCATCAAGACAGGATTAGGTTTGTGCAGGTTGGTTCAAGAACCTGATAGTTGTCCCCATAAATCAGGGACAGCAGAAATGAGGAGAAGGCCCTTCTGTGACTGATTTGGAAACAGTAATGTAATTTAAAATTAAGTTTCACTATCTCTGCACGTATGATGTGTTATTTAACCTCTCATATTTTCATGACAGCAAACTGGCAGCCAGGAAAGAAGCTGAACCAAACAACTTCTAAACATGAAGTATATAAAATGGATGAGAACAATACATTCTCTAAAAGAAAAAATCTAAATGCAAACGATCAAAATGCTTGAATTAGACTTTAGAAATATTTCCTTAAAATAATATTTCTAGGTGTTAATTTCAAATGTTACTTTGTCTTGAATCTGATATGTAAAAAGGAGTTTCTTCACATCTCATCTGGTTTGTGTACTAATCACATCAAAATTATATGTTGAGGAAGCAAGGAAACAAGAACTTTGGGCCAACTTGTCCAAGCTGACCAAGATGCTCATCTTAGCCAGTCCCATTTGCCCATGGATGGAACTTATCTCCCGAAAACATTCTTATCCATGTATCTGCTCAAATGTCTCTGAATTGTTGTCAATGTACCACCTCAATCTTTTCCTCTGCCAGGTTGATCCATATATGCAGCTGCCTCTGTGTGAAGAAGTTGTCCATTGTGCCGCTTTAAAATCTATACTTCCCACCTCCCCCCCCCATCCGGGTGCTCTAGATTCCTCCCACATTCCAAAAGACATGCAAGTTTGTAAGTTGTCCCTAGTGTGTAGGATGGAACTAGTGTATGGATGATTGCTGATCGGCATGGACTCAGTGGGCTAAATGGCCTGTTTCCATGCTGTACCTCTAAAGTAAAACTAAATTAAACCTATGCCTCCAATATTTGTTACCCCTACTCTGGGAAAAAGACTGTGAGCATTCACCTTCTGATTTTATGTTCCTCTATAAAGTCACACATGAGTGTCTTATGTTCTCTGTTTCCCATTCCCATAAATCTTCTTTGCACTTTTTCAAGCTGGCTTGTCACATCCTAAGCTAGCATTGTAACCAAAACTGTATACAACACTCCAAGTGCAGCCTCACCGACATCTTGAACAACTGCAAGATAACGTCCAAATTCCTATATTCAATGCCCTGATTGATGAAAACCAGTGTGCCAAACAGCTTCTTCATCACCCTATCTACTTGTGACACGACTTTCCAGGAATCATGTACTTGTCGATATTATTTTAGGAATGGCAAACCTATTGTTTTGTTGTGTTGTGACCAGTGCAGGTACTCCAAGTTGTGTTGTGAGGCTTCAATTACAGCCATAGGTTGCACACTGATGCTCAGTTTATATCAGTAAGGGCAGAAATGAGCATTACATGAACTGTTGCATCCTAATGTGCAGGTCTGACACCAGAAAAAGGGCATTAGGTTTTGATGTCCACATGATTATTTTCATTGCATTATAATGAAAAGTGAATGAATGATTGCAGCTTTCTCTCGAGTCAATACACCATTTTCCACGTCCCAAAGGTCAGAGGAAATAATATCACTTCAGTAGATTTGTAAATCTGATGATTCACAGGGAGTCAGAAATGTTTAAGATATTGGTTCATTAGTGAACAGTGGTGCAGCTATGAGGTCAAGTATTCAAATTGAAAATTTACATTGCACTATATTGTTATGATTAGTTGCAGATATACACATGGAAAAACTGCAGGTGCATTCATGGACCGTTGTGTAAATAACACTGCACATTCAATTTAGCCAGACACAGCCAGAGAACAAATAGCTTTTTATGTTGAGTAGCTAAAACAGTGCCACCTACCTGCTACCCAGATACTGATGCAAAATGCAACCAACCTTTTTTAAGTTATGAAGGCACAATATTTCCATGCAGGAAAGCTGGCCTGAGACCCGCATGAGGATTGAACTGCAGAAACAAATTCATCGGGAGCAGCAATGGAGGTACCAACAGAGCCAGTTGCCACACATCAATCTGATTTACGCGTTGCATGTGAATATCTTGTAACACTGGGATAACAATAAACATTGTTGCTTTAGATGTGTGTGCATCTCTGAAGTAGTGTTGAATATTAGTGTTTACACTGTTTAAGACATCTGTTCTTGGCAGCAGGATTTCCTTATTTTTCTCTCCGTATTATTGGCCTAAATATAGAACAATTGTGAGTGATGGTTAATGGGTTTACCAAGCTTTGCCTTCGAGTGAGTTGTCCCAGGAGAGGGATGATGGCAAAAGGTTTTGATGCTTCTCTTCACACTGGCATGATAGTTGAGGTGGATAGATGATACAGGTGTCATGAGTTATGGGGAGAAAGCAGGAGAATGAGGTTGGGAGGGAGAGACAGATCAGCCATAATTGAATGGCGGAGTAGACTTGATGCACCAAATGGCCTAATTCTGCCCATATCATTTATGACCTTATGACCGTTAGACATGATTAACTGTCAGGCTCTTCTGGATTCTCACACAAGTATGTGTGAAAACACATTGGTCCTGCGAGCTCTCAACGCTGAAAAATTCCCAGTTTTCTTCTGCATTAAACTCCTCAAGGAGTCCAGAAGTCTTAACTTCCTGAACTGTGCCAGAAGTCGTACCCAGAAATCTGTCTGCTGAAATTTCACCAGGTCTTTTGTTCTCCAAAGACGTACAGTTTTGAAGGTCAGCTGGCTTGGTATAAATGTAAATTGTCCTTAGTGTGTGTAGGATAGTGTGGGGGATGTGGGGGATCGCTGGTCGGTGCAGACTCGGTGGGCCGAAGGGCCTGTTTCCGCTCTGTATCGTCAGACTAAACTCCTGCAAAGTATCACCTCAGCATTCATTGAGATGATAGTAACCCTGTTTATCAGCTAAGATAGACACAAAATGCTGGAGTAACTCAGCGGGTTATGCAGCATCTCTGGAGAAAAGGAATATGTGATATTTCGGGTTGAGATCCGTCTTCAGTGTTCTGAAGAAGGGTCTCGGCCCAAAACGTCACATATTCCTTTTATCCAGAGAAGCTGCCTGACCAGTCGAGTTACTCCAGAATTCTGCATCTATCTTCAGTGTAAACCAGCATCTGCAGTTCCTTCCTACACTGGTTATCAGCTAAATGCGTATCAGCATTTTAAAAACTAGAGTTGCCAGAAATTAAAAATAGAAAATGCCAGAGATAGCAGGCAATGTTGTAATACGTGCGCATTGAATGTTGCTTCTGAAATTCAATATTATTATTGTTAATAGAACAACATTTTATGAGCTGATATCAATGTACATTTGTTGCTACGTCATATAATTGGCACACAGTCATAGTGTCATAGAATCATAGAGCTACAGACTGCATAAACTGACCCTCCAGTCCGCCATGACCATGTCGACCAAGATGGCATGGTGGGCTAGTCCCATTTACCTGGAAACCCTCCTATCCATATACTTATCCAGGTGACATTTAAAAGTCAAAATCGTATTTACTTCTATCACTTCCTCTGGCAGCACATTCCAGATACGGACTGCTCACTGAGTGAAAAATTAATCCCCGATGTCCCTCTTAAAACCTATTCAATCTAGTTTTAGATTCCTCTTCCTTGGGAAAAAGACTGTTAAGTGTTCACTTTATCCATGCCCCTCATGACCTTGCACACTTCAATAAGCCCCCCATTCTCCAAAGAAAAAAAGTCCCAACCTATCCAACCTCTTCCTATAATTCAAGCCTGCATATCCAGGTAATATTTTGTGAATCTTTTCTGCATCCTTCTTAACTTAATGGCATCCTTCCTGTGCAATCAGAACTGCACACAGGACTCCAAGTGTGGTCTCACCAATAACTTGTACAGTCGCAACACGATGTCCCAAATCCTGTACTCGGTGCCCTGACTGATGAAGGCAAGCATACAATCTTCCTGTCTATGGATGTTATCACTCAGCGAAGCCTTAGACTCTCTGAACACTCAACAGAGCCCTACCAATCACTGTGTAAGTCCTGTCCCAACTTAGTTTAGTTTCGAGATACAGCATGGAAACAGACCCTTGGCCCACCAAGTCCACATCAACATTCAATCACCCAGTACACTAGTTCTATGTTATTCCACTTGCACATATTACACTCTAGGTAGGAATGTTACAATATTTGAGATTTAAAAAAATCAAGCCTGTAATTTATCCCATCACATAAAGCATAAAAAGAACTTTAATTTGATACCTAATTCACTCTCATATCTTCAGTATTAAAAAATGTATGGCCATTTTCATACTCGGAAATTAGCATCTTGTTCCCTATTGCCTTTCCATTGACTTAACACAAAATCTGTGATCGAGGCCAGTCAAAAGCCCATAACTTTCTTAAAAATTAAGAGAACTGAATGAAAATGTCAGTTATTATAGATTGAAGCATTCTGAAACAAATATGAAACATCTTACTTGGGTGACCTGAAAGTGAAGCATATAATTAGTTAGTTACCTAATTGTAGCTAATTACAAAATTGACCATTATGACGAAAATAGTAATAAACACCCAGACTGCCTTGAAAATTCAAAAACGTGGTATTCTTAAGATCAGAACTTTAATATTATTGTATTATATGCTGTAAGTCCGTAACAGATAGGTAAATACATTACAATTTCTAGCAATAGACCAAGTCTTTATGGAGAAGATCAGTTGCTAGCTGGTACATTGGCATATCATAATCAGTAGCATCATCATACTCCTCAGGTTGTAACCAATAACCAACTCTGTACACCTTGTTTTTTCCTCAACTTTTCAATTTTGGCATTGTAAACTACAGGTTTTTGCTCTTCAAACCACACATGACATGCCTTTCTGCCCACTACTTTCCCATTAAGAATGTCCTGTAGATCATCACATTTGGAGTAGTCCAAATTTGGATAATCTCTGCGAATGCTGTCTAAATCAGTCTCTTTTGCTGGGCATTGGGATTGACAATTTTGCATTTCTTCTTCGGAGACATCTGTTTAAAATGTAAAGGGAAAAAAAACCACTGAACAGCATTAACAGAAATTTTATTATTTGCAGTTTTAGAAAAAAAAGGTAGAAATGATAAAGTTAAACACTAAAACAAATAAAAATACCCGACGAAAAATTCATATTCATCAGTTTCATCAAATCAATTAAATTCATCTAATCAATTAAATTCATCTAAATTCAATTACTAGATCTAAACATCTATCCATTTCTTAAGAAAAGGCCATTTTTTTTTAATATCCCAAGTATCCAAATAACAAACTGATCCTATTCACACGTGTTCAAAATATAACATGATTTTTAAATCTCACTTTGTCATGAATTTATATGGCAAATGGAAGGAATTTAATATTTAATTCCCATAAATTATTCCAGAAACATCCACTCTCAAGATAAAATCATTATTTTTTGCACAATACATCTGACTAAAACTGTTGTGGATATTTAGTGTGAAAATATTGATCATGGATAGACAATAACACAAAATATAGATGATTTGGATGCTCTTATGACATGATTGTGCAAAAAAATAATGATTTTGATCATCTTGAGAGTGGATGTTTCTGAAATGTGATCGATTGGAATGTTGCCGTTGCCGTAAATTTTAAGCCCATATCGGCAGGCAAGACACGGCCGATTCGTATGGGGGCCTAAGTACCATTTTCGCATCATAAGATTAAAATAAAGTCACACTAAAAAACAAAATAATATGTTAAATACACGACATACCTTTTGTTTTGCCCTGCACTTGCGATCCGTGATGTTGAAGGCGGTGAAGGCTTTTTTAGTCGCGTTTAAGTTTAATACAGCGAAGCAATGGTACAGCAATTTTTTTTAAAAACCCGCGTACGGAAGTGCGGAAGATTTTTCTTCTTCAGCTAGCAGCCCGAGGAAATCCAGACCAGTTAGCCTGACATCGAAGGTGGGGAAGATGCTGGAGTCAATTATAAAAGATGAGATAGCCGCACATTTGGATAGCAGTAACAGGATCGGTCCGAGTCAGCATGGATTTACGAAGGGGAAATCATGCTTGACTAATCTTCTGGAGTTTTTTGAAGATGTAACTAGGAAAATGGACAAGGGAGAGCCAGTGGATGTGGTGTACCTGGACTTTCAGAAAGCATTTGATAAGGTCCCACATAGGAGATTAGTGGGCAAAATTAGAGCACATGGTATTGGGGGTAGAGTGCTGACATGGATAGAGAAGTGGTTGGCAGACAGGAAACAAAGAGTAGGGATTAACGGGTGTCTTTCAGAATAGCAGGCAGTGACTAGTGGGGGACCGCAGCTATTTACAATATACGTCAATGATTTGGATGAAGGGATTCAAAGTAACATTAGCAAATTTGCTGATGACACAAAGCTGGGTGGCAGTGTGAACTGTGAGGAGGATGCTATGAGAATGCAGGGTGATTTGCACAGGTTGGGGGAGTGGGCAGATGCATGGCAGATGAAGTTTAATGCGGATAAATGTGAGGTTATCCACTTTAGTATCAAAAACAGGAAGGCATCTAAATGGCATCGTTGGGAAAAGGGGAAGTACAACGGGATCTAGGGGTCCTTGTACATCAGTCTATGAAAGTAAGCATGCAGGTACAGCAGGCAGTGAAGAAAGCGAATGGCATGTTGGCCTTTATAACAAAAGGAATCGAATATAGCAGCAAAGAGGTCCTTCTGCAGTTGTACAGATCCCTGGTGAGACCACACCTGGAGTATTGTGTGCAGTTTTGGTCCCCTAATTTGAGGAAGGACATTCTTGCTATTGAGGGAGTGCAGTGTAAGTTTACATGGTTAATTCCCGGGATGGCGGGACTGTCATATGGTGAGAGAATGGAGCAGCTGGGCTTGTGCACTCTGGAGTTTAGAAGGATGAGAGGTGATCTCATTGAAACATATAAGATTGTTAAGGGCTTGGACACACTAGAGGCAGGAAACATGTTCCCGATGTTGGGGGAGTCCAGAACCAGGGGCCACAGTTTACGAATAAGGAGTAAGCCATTTAGAACGGAGATGAGGAAACACTTTTTCTCACAGAGAGTGGTGAGTCTGTGGAATTCTCTGCCTCAGAGGGCGGTGGAGGCGGGTTCTCTGGATGCTTTCTAGAGAGAGCTAGAAAGGGCTCTTAAAAAGAGTCAGGGGATATGGGGAGAAGGCAGAAAAGGGGTACTGATTGGGGATGATCAGCCATGATCACATTAAATGGCGGTGCTGCTCCTGCACCTATTGTCTATTGTCTATTGTCTAAATCCTTCTCCGACAACCACTACAAACCTGCATTTTAATCCCCCCCCCCCCCCCCCCCCCCCCAAAAGCCTCCGGAATCGCACGCACCGGCAGTGGAAGATTTGTAGTGCCGCTGATGGTAGGTTTTGTAACATCACTACTCTAGGGGCAATTTACAGAAGCCAATTAACCTACAAATCTGTCAGCCTGTGGAATATGGGAGGAAACCAGAGCACCCAGAGAAAACCCATGTCACAGGGAGAATGTACAAACTCTGCACAGCCAGAATCTGTAGTCAGGATCGAACACAGGTCTCTGGGGTTGAGAGGCAGCAACTCTTTCGCCGCACCATTGTGCCACCGATGTAGCACCTCACACTGTTCCAAGTTAAACTCCACTGGCAATTTCTGGGTCCATTTCCCCAATTCTTCTATTGTAATCATAGATAACCTTCTTTATTGTCTGCTCCACCAGAAATATTGGTATCATTTGCAAATTTACTAACCATGTAAATAACATTGTCATTCAGATCATTAATATAGATGACAAACAATGATGGTCCATTCCCTCTGCACATCATTGGTCACAGGCCTCCAATCTCAATTACAACCGGGTGGCACAGCAGTAGAATTGCTGCCTTACAGTTCCAAAAACCCGGGTTTGATCCTGATTATGGGCGCTTGTCTATGTGAAGTTTGTACATTCTCCCTTTGTAATACATGGGATTTCTCCGGGATGTCCGGTTTCCACACTCAAAAGTACAGATTTGTAGGTTAATTGGCTTGATGTAATTTTAAATGGTCCCTAGTGTGTGTAGGATAGTGCGGGGATCGCTGGTTGGCGAGGATTCGGTTGGCCAAAGGGCCTGTTTCGCACTGCATCTCTAAATTAAACTAAAAAAACAAAATAATCGACTACCACCCTCCACTACCATATCAATTGTCTACCTCAGCCTGGATCCAAGATGCTTTAACCTTCCTGACTAACTACCATGTGGGATCTTAACAAAGGCCTTCCTTGCCAGTCCTCCTCTACCTTCATTAACCCTCTTCATCATCTCTTCAAAAAAAAAAAGTCAAATTCATGTGACACAATTTCCCATGCACGAAGCATAAAGCCATGCCCGACTGTCTCTAATCAGTCCCTGCCTTTTCACATGCTGGTAAGATTCTCTCTCTCGGAATTCGCTCCGATAAAGTACCCACCACTAATCTAGGCTCAGGGTCTGAAGAAGGGTCCTGACCCGAAATGTCACCTATTCCTTTTCTCCAGAGAATCTGCCTGACCCGCTGAGTCACTCCATCTCTTCGGTTTAAATCAGTTCCTTCCTACACACTGTGCTAGGCTCACCGGCCTCTTGTTCCCTTCCTTGTACTTGCTGCCTTTCTTTAAACAAAGGCATATTAGTAACCCTCCCTTCTTCCATACCTCATCCCTGACTAAAGAATGATTTCAATCTAATTTACTTCAAGCATATTTATAATGAGGAAATCTCAGTGCACTCTGACCTGGTTCACATGTCAGTAGGCTTAAATAGAGAAACAGAAAAAAGGTTATGTCACAGGATATGATATGATATAGAGCAGCATACACCTCTTGCAAACCTTTATTCGGGTTTCTGCAGTCATACTGCAGTAATTATGTTTTGGCAGCAGACCAGTCTTTGTCACTGTCCAGCTCACATGTGTTTGGGACAAGTCATCCTTGTCACGGCAGCAACAGTGGCGAAGGAGAATAGACCTGCAGGATGCAGGACAATACTGGGAAGGAAAAGGAGGGAATCTTAGACCTTGGGATGAGGCCTGCCGGCAAGTTGCATGACCCTGTGCCTTGACGAGTCACAAGAACAAAATTCTTGGAAGCTGAAACGGTCACAAGTGAAAACAATAAAAGAGATCCTTTCATGTACAGAAATATAAACACTGAATAGATTGTTCTGTATCTCATGTTCTTGAGAAAGATGAATGGTTTAATCTGCGAATAAATAACTCATTGTCCTAGTTTGAATGGTGTTCCATAAGTTAAGTCGGAGGGGTCCGTGTTATAGTTGAACAAAGGGGACTATGGAGCCATGAGGTAGGAGCTGGCCAAAGTTGACTGGAAAGATATCCTAGCAGGGATGACAGTGGAACAACAATGGCAGGTATTTCTGGGAATAATACAGAAGGTGCAGGATCAGTTCATTCAAAAGAGGAAGAAAGATTCCAGGGGGAGTAAGGGACGACCATGGCTCACAAGGGAAGTCAGGGACAGTATAAAAATAAAAGAGAAGTACAACGTAACAAAGATGAGCGGGAAGCAAGACGAATGGGTAATGTTTAAAGAGCAAGAGAAGATAACTAAAAAGGCAATACAGGGAGAAAAGATGAGGTACGAAGGTAAGCTAGCCAAGAATATAAAGGAGGATAGTAAAAGCTTCTTTAGGTATGTGAAGAGGAAAAAATTAGTGAAAACCAAAGTTGGACCCTTGAAGACTGAAAAAAGTGAATATATTATGGGGAACAAGGAAATGGCAGATGAGTTGAACAGGTACATTGGATCCGTCATCACTAAGGAGGACACAAACAATCATCCTGATGTCAATCTTCAGAGTCAGTCATTCCCGCTCCTGCCCGGTGATGGGAGAACAGTCTCCCCGGATCGCCAGCAGCTGACCCGCTCCCTGGACTCCAGGCTGACCGGCAGCGTGGCTCTGATGCCGCGGATGGAGGCGATGGACCGGGCGGGCAGAGACCGCAGCCCTGTGCCCGGAGAAGCCTTTTTTCCCCCAAATCATCCCGCGAGCCGGATTAGACCCTGATATAAAACAAGCGTGGACCCCTTGGGTCCAACTCCCCCTCCCCCAACGCAATATTCCACCATTCACCCAGACTAGGCATGAGGAGTCGAGGCAATGTAGGGAAAATGGTGATCTGAACTGGCCCGAGCCCACTGAGCACGCACGGGGAGACGGCGTCATTTTGCATCCCTACCGCATCACCGGTGACATTTTCAATTGTGACGCGGCTGACGGGCCACCCCCAACTACGCAGGCGCAATGCAGTGCCGGATCGAGCCGCGGATTTTGACTTTTCTTTTTCCGAATTTCAAAATCTGCGGAAATCCTTTTGTGTGCACAGAAATTTTCTTTGTGTGCTGGTTGCAAAACACGTGCGCATGTGTGCTTATGATTGATCCACACTAACACACATGGTAAAAGATCAGTCTTTGTTCCATAAGCAAACAGGAACATTGAAACTGCGAGCCATTTTCATTCAGCTCAGTGTGGCTTGTGAGAGAGAGAGAGCGAGAGCAAGCTGACCTTGCTAGTGTAAAGCTGTGTAGTACCATAATACCATGTAAAGGGTGGCATGCACATATGTGTAGTGGAGATTATAAATGGCATGGATTAATAAGGGTTAATCTACATCCTTCCTCTTAATGAAGCAAAGCATATATAGAGTGTTTAGTAGAGCATATTGTAAAGCACCAGTATATGTGAGCATTTATTATTTTACGCGTACATGCTTGTGCATATGTGAGCACATAAAACGAGACGGGTCATGCACAGTTCAAGTAGAGGCGGTGAATTTTCCAATCAGTGGGTTTGGCTTGCAGACACGACCTGCACGTGTACGGTAGTACCCCACGTGCGGCTCATCCTTCTCTGAGGGAGCAAGTCCCTTATCGGGTGAACGTGGAGGAGAAGACACCAGTGGAGATGGGGGCACCAGGGAAGGCAGGGATGGTGCTGGCACCGGCAGAGGAATCACTGGAATGGCATTCGCGGAGCGTGAGGGAAGACCGGCAGGCTGGTCTGGAGAAGGACGTGGACATTAACCGGGAGGAGATGTTGGCGGGTTCGCCGATAGATGCCGTTGTCAATATTAAGCAGGTACGAGCGTGGCTCTGCGGTTGACCCCAGAATGACTCCGAGGCGGTCATAACCTCGGAGTGACCGTAAGCGGACAACCTGGCCCTTGTTGAGCGGTTGAAGCGGAGAACTGGTTTTATCGTAATATTTTCTTTGTATGTCGCGGCTGCGTTGGAGCTGGGATTAGATCACTGACGGTGCACGAACTTGTCGTTCTAGTAGTTGCTTGGCCATAGGCAGGGTGAAGTGGGATCACCGTGACATGAGTCATTCTGCCGAAGATCCCAAAGGTCACGGACAATGTTTCGTAGGTTAAGTAAGTCGAGATAGACATCGGAGCCAGCCCTTTGTGAGCATTCCATTAGTTCTTTTGCACTTTTTACCTCACGCTCGGCCAGGCCATTGGACTGCGGATACTCGGGGCTGCTGGTGATGTGGTGAAAGTCCCAGCGTTTCGCAAAATCCTTGAAGAGCTGACTGGAGAATTGAGTTCCGTTGTCTGAGCGTAGCTTTAGGTGTGCTCCGTGGGAAGAGAAGTGGAGAGTAAGTGTTTGAATGACCATGGCTGAGGTCGGGCTACTGAGCAGGTCGATTTCAAACCATCCTGAGTAGGAATCGACTAGAACCAGGTATTGTTTGCCGTGCCACTCAAATATGTCGTCTGCTACTGTGGACCAGAATACGTCCGGTGTGGGGTGCGGGAGAAGTGGTTGTTTCTGTTGGTGAGGAGTCAAGCTATTACAAATCGAGCAGGCAGAAACTTTCTTGAGAATGTAGTCAGCCATGTCAGGCCAGAAAAGCATACCTTTTGCATGTTGGAGGGTTATTTCTGCAGCAGAATGGCCCCAATGGACAATATCGAAGTACTTGCTGTGAAGAGACGTCGGGATAGCTGCCTTATATCCTTTCATTATAATGCCATCTTGAATGACCAGTTTGTCGCGGACAGGGTAGAATGGGCGGACAGCCTGCGGCAGGTGGTGCTGATTGTCTGGCCAGCCGCGGTGGATGACAGTGGCCAGCGATTGTAGCGCTTCGTCTGCAGCTTTTTGTGCCACTAGGATGTCCAAGCCCGCGGATAAAAGGCCGTGTACCCCTCGTGCTCACCATCAGACAGGTGTTTTTCGCAGGTTGGGCGAGGTGCCCGTGAGAGGGTGTCAGCTAAGTACATGTCCTTACCACGTTTGTAGTTAGACCCACTGCAGTTCGCTTACCGCCACAACAGATCAATGGTGGATGCGATCTTATTGGCTCTCCACTCCGCTCTGGACCACTTGGACAACAAAAACTCATATGTCAGGCTGTTATTCATTGACTACAGCTCGGCATTTAATACCATCATCCCCTCCAAGCTGGTTAACAAGCTCTCAGATCTGGGTCTCTGCGCATCCCTCTGCAATTGGATCCTCGACTTCCCATTCACAGACCACAGTCTGTCCGTATTGGCGGAAATGTGTCATCCTCGATAACAATCAGCACGGGAGCACCTCAAGGCTGTGTGCTCAGCCCCCTGCTGTACTCTCTCTATAATCATGACTGCGTAGCCGGACATAGTGCAAACTCCATCATCAAGTTCGACGACGACACCACTGTTGTGGGACGTATCACTGATGGAGACGAGTCAGAAGTATAGAAGTGAGATCGACCGATTGACCAAATGGTGCCAGCACAATAACCTGGCTCTCAACACCAGCAAAACCAAGGAATTGATTGTGGACTTTGGAAGGGGTAGGATGGGGACCCACAGTCCGATTTATATCAATGGGTCGATGGTGGAAAGGGTCAAGAACTTCAAATTCCTGGGCATGCATATTTCCGAAGATCTCTCCTGGTCCCAGAACACTGATGCAATTATAAAGAAAGCACATCAGCGCCTCTACTTCCTGAGAAGATTATGGAGAGTCGGTATGTCAAGGAGGACTCTCTTGAACTTCTACAGATGCACAGTAGAGAGCATGCTTGCATCATGGCTTGGTTCGGCAACTTGAGCGTCCAGGAGCAGAAAAGGCTGCAAAAAATTGTAAACACTGCCCAGTCCTTCATCGGCTCTGACCTTTCCTACCATCAAGGGGATCTATCGCAGTAGCTGCCTCAAAAAGACTGCCAACATTATCAAGGACCCACACCATCCCGGCCACACACTCATCTCTCTGCTGCCATCAGGTAGAAGGTACAGGAGCCTGAAATCTGCAATATCCAGGTTCAGGAACAGCTGCTTCCCCACAGCCATCAGGCTATTAAACACAACTTCAAACAAATTATGAACTAAAACAGCCTATTACACTTTATCTGTTTATTTATGTGTGTATATATATATACTAGACTAAGTGGGACCCGTTGGGTCCCAGGTTCACATGGGAGGGCTGGTCCCCCGCAATATTCCACCTCTCCACCAATTCCAATATTGGTGGCCAGTGGGGGGGCTTTCAGGAGCGCTGGTATGGGTTCTTTGGGTGGCAGCTCAGTCCCTCAAGCCTGATCTGCTGGCAGCTCACTCACGGCTGGTGGGCTGGCAGTTGACTCATGGCTATTCCTTGAAATTCCATTTCAAACAGGGTGCAAGGCCACCAAATTCAAATCCATTTTCCTACCATTTCAAGCAGGGTGCAAGGCCACCAAATTCAAGTGCAGTTTCTTACCACTTTGAGCAGGGTGCAAGGCCACCAAATTCAAGTGCAGTTTCCTACCACTTCAAGCACGGTGCAAGGCCACCAAATTCGTGCAGTTTCATACCACTTCAAGCTGGATCCAAGGCCACCAAATTCAAGTGCAGTTTCATACCACTTTCAGCAGGGTGCAAGGCCACCAAATTCAGTGCAGTTTCATACCACTTCAAGCAGGATGCAAGGCCACCAAATTCAAGCGCAGTTTCATTCCACTTCAAGCAGGGTGCAAGGTCACCAAATTCAAGTGCAGTTTCATACCATTTCATGCAGGGTGAAACCACCATAAACACACAAACCAAACTCACAGTTCAGTAGACATTCAGTGTGTTCAGTTGATTCACAGCTCAGACAGAGTCGTGACCTCTCCCTCCCCCATCATGCAGAGACTCAGCCACACCCACACTTCCGGGTTTTATAACACCTCCCCGTCCCACCGGAAAAGGTGTGGCCTTCATGGCGTGATTGACAGGAGAGAGATTCTCAACATTTTTTAAACACTAATAACACTTTTATTTTTCATTGATGGGAAGAATTCTCTGCACCTGCTCAGCGGAGGGGGACTGAGTAAGATGGCCAAAAATCACAGCCGTAAGTGGTAGCGTTTTATCTAAAATCAATATACAGTGCAAACAGGAAGTAAGTGCATTTGCAGTAGTGCCTTTCAACTTCAAGCCAAAGCACCCAAGCCGCCATTTGCAGTAAGTAGTGCCTTTCAACTTCAAGCCAAAGCACCCAAGCCACCATTTGCAGTAAGTAGTGCCTTTCAACTTCAAGCCAAAGCACCCAAGCCACCATTTGCAGTAAGTAGTGCCTTTCAACTTCAAGCCAAAGCACCCAAGCCACCATTTGCAGTAAGTAGTGCCTTTTAACTTCAAGCCAAAGCACCCAAACAACCATTTGCAGGCAGTGCCTTTTTATTTCAAACAAACCATATTTTCATTTTCAAACCACATTAAGGGGACTCACAGTTGAGTAGAAATTTGTTCAGTGTTATTCAGAGCTCAGAGAGACGTGACCCTTGGCTTCATCCATCTTGCAGAGACTGAGTGAGGCACACCACTTCCTGGTTTGAGAGTCCCTCCCCTCTGCCGCCAGCGGGGGCAGCAGAGAGAACGAATGGTGATTTTTTTTTTTTAAACATTAATATATCTCTGATTTTTCACCGATGGGAAAAACCCTCCAGTCCCGGAAGGCGGAGGGGGGCTCTGAGCGAGGTGGCCAAAAATGACGGCCGTTGGTGGCGGCGTTCTCTCGGAAATCGCAGCACAGTGGGCCAAAAGCGGTCAAGATCAGACTTTTAGTAATATAGATATTCTATGGTATATGGACACACTGATCTATTCTGTATTT